>NC_092093.1:55326466-55626466 GCF_045679555.1 Salvelinus alpinus
GGGGGTACTGTCACACCCTGGCCTCTGTTATATTGGTTTTCTTTATTAGTTTAGTTAGGTCAGGGTGTGACATGGGATGTTTGTGTGTTTTGTCTAGTTTAGGGTGTGTGTATTGTTTAGGGGGTTTTGTATAGTGTATGGGGTTGTGTTCAGTAGAGAGGTTTAGGAAAGTCTATGGTTGCCTGGTTTGGTTCTCAATCAGAGACAGCTGTTTATTGTTGTCTCTGATTGGGAGCCATATTTAAGGCAGCCATAGGCTTTAGGTGATTGTGGGTAATTGTCTATGTTCTATGTTGCATGTGTGCACTTAGTTCGTTTTAGCTTCACGTTTGTTTTTTTGTTCGTTTAGTAAGTGTTTGTTTTTCTTCATTAAAAGAAGATGGCTTTCTTTCACGCTGCGCCTTGGTCCACTCATTTGTCATATAATGGTCGTGACACAGACCCATATTAGTCTCCATTATCCCCACTTCTCTTCAAGGCCTAAATACATTATCCATAATTTAAGGCCTAAATACAGGTGTTATATTAGCCTTCATTACCCCTACATTAATTCAGGGCCTAAATACAGGTGTTATATAAGCCTACATTAACCCTACTTTAATTCAAGGCTTAAATACAGGTGTTATATTAGTCTTCATTATCCCCAATTTAATTCAAGGCCTAAATACAGGTGTTATATTAGCCTTCATTATCCCCAATTTAATTCAAGGCCTAAATACAGGTGTTATATTAGCCTTCATTATCCCCAATTTAATTCAAGGCCTAAATACAGGTGTTATATTAGTCTTCATTATCCCCAATTTAATTCAAGGCCTAAATACAGGTGTTATATTAGCCTTCATTATCCCCAATTTAATTCAAGGCCTAAATACAGGTGTTATATTAGCCTTCATTATCCCCAATTTAATTCAAGGCCTAAATACAGGTGTTATATTAGCCTTCATTATCCCCAATTTAATTCAAGGCCTAAATACAGGTGTTATATTAGCCTTCATTATCCCCAATTTAATTCAAGGCCTAAATACAGGTGTTATATTAGCCTTCATTATCCCCAATTTAATTCAAGGCCTAAATATAGGTGTTATATTAGCCTTCATTGTCCCTACTTTAATTCAAGGCCTAAATACAGGTGTTCCAACTCATCTGAAAGCACTCTACATCACCTGTCAGGTCAGGCATTCCACAGGACCCCCTCACCCCCAGAGCACGTTGAACACTTCTCTTTTATCTCTGGAGTCCAGGGTTTGTTATTGTTCTGACTCGTGTGTGAGCAGCCAGTTAAGGTGGGATGGGGGTGAAGGGGTTCCTCCAAAGGCTTAGATGACTTTCTGCAGGAAGGGAGACAGGTGGGTAACATACAGTCTCTCTTAGCTCACCTCCTCCCTGAACTAGACCTTGACCTTGATTTTATTCAAAATGGCAGCCAAAAGAATAGAGAATGTGTAAGCGCTGAGCAAGGGCATCTTTGGAATTCCACAGTCTCAGCTCAAGGGTAACATGCAGATATAAGATCAGCACTGGTGTAGAATGACGCCAAATATATATTTTATTTATTTATAATAACACACTGTTTTGGGATTTGAGGATTTCCAAGCATGTCTTGTACAGAAATCTTAAATGAGTATGGGCAGACCCAGCACTGAATCACTTCTGTTATACTCTAACCTAGTAGGCCAAGCTATGACCAAGTCCTGTTTTTTTATTTGTTTTATTTAACTTTTATTTAACTGGGCAAGACAGTTAAGAACAATTTCTTATTTACAATGACGGCCTACCAAAAGGCCTCCTGTTTCATTGACGTTGACTCGGGAAACACTGATGACCTCCACAGTTCTATGCCAAGTTGACATCAAAAATATAACACAGTACTGTGATTTTCTCTATTTTTGCAAATACTCTTTACAATGAAAGTTATCAGATCTTCAACCAAAACCTAATATTAGATAAAGGGCCTGACATTCTCCTTTAGAATTCTCTGATACACAGCACGTTTCATGATTCGTTCAAGGATGGCAAGTCATCCAGGTCCTGAGGCAACAAAACCCACACACATTTCTGGGATCTTTTATTTCAGCTCATAAAAAAATAGGACCAATACTTCACATGTTGCGTTTATAGACAATGATCCAAAACACACAAGCAAGTCTACACTCTAAAAATAAAAAGTTCCTTGAGTATCCTTTATGGGTTCTTCAAATTGAAACTGTGGGGGAACACCTATAAGTTCTTCAAAGAACTCATTTTAATCGATCCTCAAATAACCTTTTGGGGTTAGTTTTTGAACTACCCTCCCCCATGTTATTATTAATAATACTAATAATAGCATAAAAATAACACAATATATCATTAAAAAACAATATCAAATCAGATCATACAAGGGACTTACCTTAAATTGAGATCTTTACATTTAAGTGGCTGCACTTGCTGTCTTTTCAAATTCAAACGTTTCAGTTGGGCAGTTAGGTTCCTGCAAGAACCCCCACCAACTAAGGAGGTTCCTCGATTAACCTTTTGGGGGCCATTTTCAGTTCCAAGAACCCTTAGGTTCTTCAAAGAACTTTGAGGATCTTAGAAGAACCCTTGTTGAACCCCTATTTTTTTGTGTGCGTGTTAGAATAGCTGAAAAGCAAAACATTAAAAAAGTTTCGGAATGGCCTAATCAAAGTCCAGATGTAAACCCGATTGAGATGTGTCAGGACCTGAAACAAGCAGTTCATGCTCGATAACCCACAGATGTCGCTGAGTTAAATCAGTTCTGCATGGGAGAGTGGGCCAAAATTCCTCCACAGCAACGTGAGAGACTGATCAACAACTACAGGAAGTGTTTGGTTGGAGTCATTTCAGCTAAAGGAGGCACAACCAGTTATTGAGTTTATAAGGGGGCGATTACTTTTTCACACAGGGGCACAACTTTGTTTATGTAACTGTCTGCATCACTTCCAATCCCCCATAGATGTATTTTGCACACACACACACACACACCTTTAAAAAATATATATATCTTCCTTTATTACTTTCTAACCCGACCACCCCTCCCCCAATTGGAGTAAACTAGTGAAGAACAACACTTAGGCTTGACCGAGCCGACATCCTTTCACAGGTGAACGGTGTTTCCTCCGGCACAATGGTGCGGCTGGCTTCCGGGTTTAAGGAGCGAGGTTAGGCGGGTCATATTTCGGAGAACGCATGACTCCGCCTTCGCCTCTCCCAAGCCCGTTGGGGAGTTGCAGCGAAGAGAAAAGATCGAAAAGTGGGTTGAAAAAGGGGGTAAAATACCCCCAAAAATGTACAAAAACAATGGTGGTTTGTCACTCTCCCAAAGGTTATAACATTTAACAGCAAAGGTCCACAGAACAAAAAAAGAGATGGTCCAATCCTGCTTCCCTACCACCAGACCTGGGATCAAAAACCATTTCTAATATCTATATTACTTTCACATACATTCAAAGTAAGTATTCAGATAGATTTTATTTTAAAAAGACACGTAGTTGAATATGTTGACGTTTTGGAAGTACACTTGTAAAGTATTAGAAAAACTAAATTACACTGACTCAAATACACTCCCATGCATTTATCCCAGATATTTGAAAATAGTATTTGAACATACTGTCAAATACAATTTGGCAGACTATTTGGTTTTTACAAATAACCATTCAAATACTGAAAAGTATTTTAAATACCAGATACTCAAATACACATGGTCTGCCCAGCACCTATCTGGAACATTCGGAAAAGAGACGGGGGCGAGGATATTGTCATGGCGACGAGGATGGATGACCTCTACTTTCCCCGGTAACCACATCTCTTCCCCGGTGACCACATCTCTGACCCCCTCTCTGCCCCCAGGTCTGACCCCATTACACATCCATACTGAATGAAGAGCTCAGAATACAGGATATGGAAATGGATCAACCAGGAGTCACAATTCTGACATAGCCCAGGCTTTAGGTTTCATGTCCATGGAGGGAGAGTTGGTTTTATATGGTGATGAATGGCAACGTCGCCATTGCGCTAGCCAGGACAGAACCCCTAAGGGTCCATATACAGTTGAAGTTGGAAGTTTACATACACTTAGGTTGGGGTCATTAAAACTCATTTTTCAACCACTCCACAAATTTTTTGTTAACAAACTATAGTTTTGGCAAGTCGGTTAGGACATCTACTTTGTGCATGACACAAGTCATTTTTCCAACAATTGTTTACAGACAGATTATTTCCCTTATAATTCACTGTATCACAATTCCAGTGGGTCAGAAGTTTACATACAGTAAGTTGACTGTGCCTTTAAACAGCTTGGAAAATTCCAGAAAATTATGTTATGGCTTTAGAAGCTTCTGATAGGCTAATTGATATCATTTGAGTCAATTGGAGGGGGGGGGGGGGGTACTGTCACACCCTGGCCTCTGTTATATTGGTTTTCTTTATTAGTTTAGTTAGGTCAGGGTGTGACATGGGATGTTTGTGTGTTTTGTCTAGTTTAGGGTGTGTGTATTGTTTAGGGGGTTTTGTATAGTGTATGGGGTTGTGTTCAGTAGAGAGGTTTAGGAAAGTCTATGGTTGCCTGGTTTGGTTCTCAATCAGAGACAGCTGTTTATTGTTGTCTCTGATTGGGAGCCATATTTAAGGCAGCCATAGGCTTTAGGTGATTGTGGGTAATTGTCTATGTTCTATGTTGCATGTGTGCACTTAGTTCGTTTTAGCTTCACGTTTGTTTTTTTGTTCGTTTAGTAAGTGTTTGTTTTTCTTCATTAAAAGAAGATGGCTTTCTTTCACGCTGCGCCTTGGTCCACTCATTTGTCATATAATGGTCGTGACACAGACCCATATTAGTCTCCATTATCCCCACTTCTCTTCAAGGCCTAAATACATTATCCATAATTTAAGGCCTAAATACAGGTGTTATATTAGCCTTCATTACCCCTACATTAATTCAGGGCCTAAATACAGGTGTTATATAAGCCTACATTAACCCTACTTTAATTCAAGGCTTAAATACAGGTGTTATATTAGTCTTCATTATCCCCAATTTAATTCAAGGCCTAAATACAGGTGTTATATTAGCCTTCATTATCCCCAATTTAATTCAAGGCCTAAATACAGGTGTTATATTAGCCTTCATTATCCCCAATTTAATTCAAGGCCTAAATACAGGTGTTATATTAGTCTTCATTATCCCCAATTTAATTCAAGGCCTAAATACAGGTGTTATATTAGCCTTCATTATCCCCAATTTAATTCAAGGCCTAAATACAGGTGTTATATTAGCCTTCATTATCCCCAATTTAATTCAAGGCCTAAATACAGGTGTTATATTAGCCTTCATTATCCCCAATTTAATTCAAGGCCTAAATACAGGTGTTATATTAGCCTTCATTATCCCCAATTTAATTCAAGGCCTAAATACAGGTGTTATATTAGCCTTCATTATCCCCAATTTAATTCAAGGCCTAAATATAGGTGTTATATTAGCCTTCATTGTCCCTACTTTAATTCAAGGCCTAAATACAGGTGTTCCAACTCATCTGAAAGCACTCTACATCACCTGTCAGGTCAGGCATTCCACAGGACCCCCTCACCCCCAGAGCACGTTGAACACTTCTCTTTTATCTCTGGAGTCCAGGGTTTGTTATTGTTCTGACTCGTGTGTGAGCAGCCAGTTAAGGTGGGATGGGGGTGAAGGGGTTCCTCCAAAGGCTTAGATGACTTTCTGCAGGAAGGGAGACAGGTGGGTAACATACAGTCTCTCTTAGCTCACCTCCTCCCTGAACTAGACCTTGACCTTGATTTTATTCAAAATGGCAGCCAAAAGAATAGAGAATGTGTAAGCGCTGAGCAAGGGCATCTTTGGAATTCCACAGTCTCAGCTCAAGGGTAACATGCAGATATAAGATCAGCACTGGTGTAGAATGACGCCAAATATATATTTTATTTATTTATAATAACACACTGTTTTGGGATTTGAGGATTTCCAAGCATGTCTTGTACAGAAATCTTAAATGAGTATGGGCAGACCCAGCACTGAATCACTTCTGTTATACTCTAACCTAGTAGGCCAAGCTATGACCAAGTCCTGTTTTTTTATTTGTTTTATTTAACTTTTATTTAACTGGGCAAGACAGTTAAGAACAATTTCTTATTTACAATGACGGCCTACCAAAAGGCCTCCTGTTTCATTGACGTTGACTCGGGAAACACTGATGACCTCCACAGTTCTATGCCAAGTTGACATCAAAAATATAACACAGTACTGTGATTTTCTCTATTTTTGCAAATACTCTTTACAATGAAAGTTATCAGATCTTCAACCAAAACCTAATATTAGATAAAGGGCCTGACATTCTCCTTTAGAATTCTCTGATACACAGCACGTTTCATGATTCGTTCAAGGATGGCAAGTCATCCAGGTCCTGAGGCAACAAAACCCACACACATTTCTGGGATCTTTTATTTCAGCTCATAAAAAAATAGGACCAATACTTCACATGTTGCGTTTATAGACAATGATCCAAAACACACAAGCAAGTCTACACTCTAAAAATAAAAAGTTCCTTGAGTATCCTTTATGGGTTCTTCAAATTGAAACTGTGGGGGAACACCTATAAGTTCTTCAAAGAACTCATTTTAATCGATCCTCAAATAACCTTTTGGGGTTAGTTTTTGAACTACCCTCCCCCATGTTATTATTAATAATACTAATAATAGCATAAAAATAACACAATATATCATTAAAAAACAATATCAAATCAGATCATACAAGGGACTTACCTTAAATTGAGATCTTTACATTTAAGTGGCTGCACTTGCTGTCTTTTCAAATTCAAACGTTTCAGTTGGGCAGTTAGGTTCCTGCAAGAACCCCCACCAACTAAGGAGGTTCCTCGATTAACCTTTTGGGGGCCATTTTCAGTTCCAAGAACCCTTAGGTTCTTCAAAGAACTTTGAGGATCTTAGAAGAACCCTTGTTGAACCCCTATTTTTTTGTGTGCGTGTTAGAATAGCTGAAAAGCAAAACATTAAAAAAGTTTCGGAATGGCCTAATCAAAGTCCAGATGTAAACCCGATTGAGATGTGTCAGGACCTGAAACAAGCAGTTCATGCTCGATAACCCACAGATGTCGCTGAGTTAAATCAGTTCTGCATGGGAGAGTGGGCCAAAATTCCTCCACAGCAACGTGAGAGACTGATCAACAACTACAGGAAGTGTTTGGTTGGAGTCATTTCAGCTAAAGGAGGCACAACCAGTTATTGAGTTTATAAGGGGGCGATTACTTTTTCACACAGGGGCACAACTTTGTTTATGTAACTGTCTGCATCACTTCCAATCCCCCATAGATGTATTTTGCACACACACACACACACACCTTTAAAAAATATATATATCTTCCTTTATTACTTTCTAACCCGACCACCCCTCCCCCAATTGGAGTAAACTAGTGAAGAACAACACTTAGGCTTGACCGAGCCGACATCCTTTCACAGGTGAACGGTGTTTCCTCCGGCACAATGGTGCGGCTGGCTTCCGGGTTTAAGGAGCGAGGTTAGGCGGGTCATATTTCGGAGAACGCATGACTCCGCCTTCGCCTCTCCCAAGCCCGTTGGGGAGTTGCAGCGAAGAGAAAAGATCGAAAAGTGGGTTGAAAAAGGGGGTAAAATACCCCCAAAAATGTACAAAAACAATGGTGGTTTGTCACTCTCCCAAAGGTTATAACATTTAACAGCAAAGGTCCACAGAACAAAAAAAGAGATGGTCCAATCCTGCTTCCCTACCACCAGACCTGGGATCAAAAACCATTTCTAATATCTATATTACTTTCACATACATTCAAAGTAAGTATTCAGATAGATTTTATTTTAAAAAGACACGTAGTTGAATATGTTGACGTTTTGGAAGTACACTTGTAAAGTATTAGAAAAACTAAATTACACTGACTCAAATACACTCCCATGCATTTATCCCAGATATTTGAAAATAGTATTTGAACATACTGTCAAATACAATTTGGCAGACTATTTGGTTTTTACAAATAACCATTCAAATACTGAAAAGTATTTTAAATACCAGATACTCAAATACACATGGTCTGCCCAGCACCTATCTGGAACATTCGGAAAAGAGACGGGGGCGAGGATATTGTCATGGCGACGAGGATGGATGACCTCTACTTTCCCCGGTAACCACATCTCTTCCCCGGTGACCACATCTCTGACCCCCTCTCTGCCCCCAGGTCTGACCCCATTACACATCCATACTGAATGAAGAGCTCAGAATACAGGATATGGAAATGGATCAACCAGGAGTCACAATTCTGACATAGCCCAGGCTTTAGGTTTCATGTCCATGGAGGGAGAGTTGGTTTTATATGGTGATGAATGGCAACGTCGCCATTGCGCTAGCCAGGACAGAACCCCTAAGGGTCCATATACAGTTGAAGTTGGAAGTTTACATACACTTAGGTTGGAGTCATTAAAACTCATTTTTCAACCACTCCACAAATTTTTTGTTAACAAACTATAGTTTTGGCAAGTCGGTTAGGACATCTACTTTGTGCATGACACAAGTCATTTTTCCAACAATTGTTTACAGACAGATTATTTCCCTTATAATTCACTGTATCACAATTCCAGTGGGTCAGAAGTTTACATACAGTAAGTTGACTGTGCCTTTAAACAGCTTGGAAAATTCCAGAAAATTATGTTATGGCTTTAGAAGCTTCTGATAGGCTAATTGATATCATTTGAGTCAATTGGAGGTGTACCTGTGGATGTATTTAAAGGCCTACCTTCAAACTCAGTGCTTCTTTGCTTGACATCATGGGAAAATCAAAAGAAATCAGCCAAGACCTCAGAAAAAAATGGTGGACCTCCACAAGTCTGGTTCATCCTTGGGAGCAATTTCCAAACGCCTGAAGGTACCACGTTCATCTGTACAAACAATAGTACGCAAGTATAAACACCATGGGACCATGCAGCTGTCATACCGCTCAGGAAGGAGATGCGTTTTGTCTCCTAAAGATGAACGTACTTTGGTGCGAAAAGTGCAAATCAAACCCAGAACAACAGCAAAGGACTTTGCGAAGATGCTGGAGGAAACAGGTACAAAAGTATCTATATCCACAGTAAAACGAGTCCTATATCGACATTTCCTGAAAGGCCACTCAGCAAGGAAGAAGCCACTGCTCAAAAACCGTCATAAAAAAGCCAAACTGCACATGGGGACAAAGATTGTACTTTTTGGAGAAATGTCCTCTAGTCTGATGAAACAAAAATAGAACTGTTTGGCCATAATGACCATTGTTATGTTTGAAGGAAAAAGGGGAATGCTTGCAAGCTGAAAAACACCATCCCAACTGTGAAGCACGGGGGTGGCAGCATCATGTTGTGGGGGTGCTTTGCTGCAGGAGGTACTGCTGCACTTCACAAAATAGATGGCATCACGAGGGAGTAAAATTATGTGGATATATTGAAGCAACATCTCAAGACATCAGTCAGGAAGTTAAAGCTTGGTCGCAAATGGGTCTTCCAAATGGACAATGACCCCAAGCATATTTCCAAAGTTGTGGCAAAATGGCTTAAAGACAACAAAGTCAAGGTATTGGAGTGGCCATCACAAAGCCCTGACCTCAATCCTATAGAAAATGTGTGGGCAGAACTGAAAAAGCCTGTGAGAGCAAGGAGGCCTACAAACCTGACTCAGTTACACCAGCTTTGTCAGGAGGAATGGGCCAAAAATTCACCCAACTTATTGTGGGAAGCTTGTGGAAGGCTACCCGGAACGTTTGACCCAAGTTAAACAATTTAAAGGCAATGCTACCAAATACTAATTGAGTGTATGTAAACTTCTGACCCACTGGGAATGTGATGAAAGAAATAAAAGCTGAAATAAATCTTTCTCTCTACTACTATTCTGACATTTCACATTCTTAAAATAAAGTGGTGATCTTAACTGACATAAGACAGGGAATTTTTACTAGGATTAAATGTCAGGAATTGTGAAAAACTGAGTTTAAATATATTTGGCTAAGGTATTTGTAGACTTCCGACTTCAACTGTGTATGTGAGAGTAGGATGGATAGATAAGACATCTCTTGCCAAACAGTGACTGAAGCTGTAACTCCAGTCCTGACTGTTCCCTGAAGTAAAATAAGTACATACATAGCACTCAGAGAGACATTGGTATCAGTCCTCCAAGTCCAGTACTGTCCAGCTCTCGGTTGCCAGGTCTGTGATTTTTCCAACTTGAGTTTGTTTTCACAGGAGCCCTGTGGTTGTCCCTGGGCCCAACGTTGGCTTGCCGCTCTCTTTCACTGATTAGAACACCACAACCGTAGCTGCTGTTGTTTGACATGGAACACATATGGGCCCATTTAGCAACGAGCCTCATAAAAAGGCACAATCTGGCAAACAAACACCACTGCAGATGTTAACTGGTGCTATGGCTACTTTAACTCCCCACCAGCTCTGTTCTCCTGTTAGAAAAAGAGTCCAGAGTCTGTTCCCACCTAACATATGGAACATTGGAAAAAGTGCTACCAAGTCAAAAGCCATTGAGGCAGAAACGCGTGGTACTTCAACAACAGTGGGGACCATGTGCAGTGCAGACCATGTGCGGTGCAACCAAAGTTGGCATGTTGAAATCAAAGTTTAAATTTAGTAACTGTAATCTAAACAGTCATGGAGAAAGCAATCTACCAAATATTTACACTACAAGCCAAAGTAGTGTTTCATGTCAATTGCTTGGGAATCATCCTGGAATGTTTTTCACCATCATGACACAAAACGCAGCCTGTGTGAAGTGAGTAGGGTCAAGCATGACAACAGCACAGAGAACCAATCCTTAATCAGATTAGAACTGTCAACAGAGAAGTTTGTGAAATACAATGAGACTCGCCACATCTCTGCAGACCATAATCGTCATTTATCTCAGGACTAGGGGTTTTACAGTCTTAACCCTGGTGTCCTGGCTAAATTCCTAATGGGGCCTGTCATGCCAAATAATGTCCCCAGCTAAAGTGACCCCCACCCCCCATGCGTCACTATTGGATTCGATAGACTATTAACGTCCGTTGCTATACAACACTAATAGACAACCAACAACACTAATAGACAACCAACAACACTAATAGAGAACCAACAACACTAATAGACAACCAACAACACTAATAGACAACCAACAACACTAATAAACAACCAACAACACTAATAGACAAACAACAACACTAATAGACAAACAATAACACTAACAGACAAACAACAACACTAATAGACAAACAACAACACTAACAGACAAACAACAACACTAATAGACAAACAATAACACTAACAGACAAACAACAACACTAACAGACAAACAACAACACTAATAGACAACCAACAACACTAATAGACAAACAACAACACTAATAGACAAACAATAACACTAACAGACAAACAACAACACTAACAGACAAACAACAACACTAACAGACAAACAACAACACTAACAGACAAACAACAACACTAATAGACAAACAATAACACTAACAGACAAACAACAACACTAATAGACAAACAATAACACTAACAGACAAACAACAACACTAACAGACAAACAACAACACTAATAGACAACCAACAACACTAATAGACAAACAACAACACTAATAGACAAACAACAACACTAATTGACAAACAATAACACTAACAGACAAACAACACTAATAGACAAACAACAACACTAAGACAACCAACAACACTAATAGACAAACAACAACACTAATAGACAAACAACAACACTAATAGACAAACAACAACACTAATAGACAAACAACAACACTAATAGACAAACAACAACACTAAGTCAATCACACATTTGACAGACTACCGTATATGTAATAATTGTATATACAATTGCATTGTTTACCTCAATCAACAGCTGTGGCTCCCGTCAGTACAGCAGGCGATAGGGTGAGTACTCAGTGGAGGCCTGGACGCTGCTGTTGTGAGCAAAGAGAATTACCTTCAGGTTGTCCTCCCACCTTTCCTGGTACCCGTCAAGGGACTTGTCCATGGCAGTCTTGAGGGTCTGGTTGGTCCATTCACCAAGCCTGGAGGAGGGGGTAGGAAAGCGATATATATTGACAATGGAAGATATGGAAATATGTCTTATTATGTAACAAGAAAAACTAAACAAATTGTAAAAAAAAAAAAAACTAAAACAAATCATTGGTGACAGAATATAACCTATAACATCCGTACCTTGTCCCAGAGTTCACAACCTCAGTCACTCAAGATGACCTCAGGAGAACTGCGGGTGTTGAAGATGGAGGTAGCCTCACCAGTCTTGTCCTTGATGGGTATAATACAAAACAACAATCAAGGGGCCTCCCGAGTGGCGAGGCGGTCTAAGGCACTGCAGCACTACAGACCCAGGTTCGATCCCAGGCTGTATCACAACCGTCCGTGACCGGGAGTCCCATAGGGTGGCGCACAATTGGCCCAGCGTCGTCCGGGTAAGGGGAGGGTTTGGCCGGGGGGGGCTTTACTTGGCTCATCGTGCTCCTTGTGGTGGGCCGGGCACCTGCAGGTGGTCCTCAGCTGAACGGTGTTTGGTCCGACACATTGGTGCAGCTGGCATCTGGGTTATGCGGGTGGTGTTAAGGAGCGTGGTTTGGCGGGTCAAGTTTCTGAGAATGCATGACACGCCTGTCCCGAGCCCGTTGGGGAGTTGCAGCGATGAGACAAGATCAAAATTGAGAAGAAAAAGGGTGTAAAAACATTTTTTTAATATTTTTGGGGGGTTCCATGCACCCTTTTTAAAATGGGTTACAGAAGGGAATTTAGAGTTAAGCAAATTCTCTTCCTTTACTGCTGTGGTCAAAAAAAGCAACCATTACAAAACAACTTATCACACTTACCGATCATGGTGAAACAACTTATCACACTTACCGATCATGGTGAAACAACGTATCACACTTACCGATCATGGTGAAACAACTTATCACACTTACTGATCATGGTGAAACAACTTTGACGGGCTTTAACTCCTGGCGCCACAGCCGTCACTCTCTCAAACTTCTGGCTTCTGTCCACATCCTTGACAATCCCACGCCAGATGAAGGGTAGGTTGATTTTGGCAACCACGCGCTTCACCTCCGAAATGGACAGTATGCATCTCGGTCAGCATGGCCATCCTTCTCCTCCTTCATGAAAATCACCCTCCTGTGTGGCTGGCCATCCTACTCCTCCTTCATGAAAATCACCCTCCTGTGTGGCTGGCCATCCTTCTCCTCCTTCATGAAAATAACCCTCCTGTGTGGCTGGCCATCCTTCTCCTCCTTCATGAAAATCCCCCTCCTGTGTTGCTGGACATCCTTCTCCTCCTTCATGAAAATCACCCTCCTGTGTGGCTGGCCATCCTTCCCCGATAGGTACATGTGATTTCCTAACAAGTTGGAAGAGAAGGGTTGTTGAAATGCTCAAGTCTAAAGGAAATTTGCACTGCTGTTTTTTTCCGTTTCTCTCCCTCTGTCTTCCACTATCTCCCCACCGCTCTCTCTCGCTCTCACTTTCAAAATTTCTTTCAAATGTTCTTCCTCTCTCTCTTTGTCTGTCTAGCGAAGATACCTAGTTAAGAGCAGTTGGAGTTACGATAATTGCTTACACATATCCCATTTGATTGATCAGGGTTAACCTATAGTTAGATACCTCAATATGACAGACAGAACTACATGTATTGCTAGCAACATGTACTGTACGTACGGTCACTGTGGGGACGACATCGTCAATGCACTCATTAATGAAGCTGGTGACTGCTGTTGGTAAACTCCTCAATGCCAATCGGATGAATCCCGGAACATATTCCAGTCTGTGCTAGCGAAACAGTCCTGTAGCTTAGCATCCGCTTCATTGGACCATTTCCGTATTGAGCGCATCACTGGTACTTCCTGTTTGGGTTTTGCCTCTAAGCAGGAATCAGGAGGATAGAGTTATGGTCAGATTTGCCAAATGGAGGGCGAGGGAGAGCTTTGTATGTGTCTCTGTGTGTGGTGTAAAGATGATTCAGAGTTTTCCCGCCTCTAGTTCACAGGTGACATCCTGGTAGAAATGAGGTAATACGGATTTCAGTTTTTTTTTATTTTTTTATTTCACCTTTATTTAACCAGGTAGGCTAGTTGAGAACAAGTTCTCATTTGCAACTGCGACCTGGCCAAGATAAAGCATAGCAGTGTGAACAGACAACACAGAGTTACACATGGAGTAAACAATAAACAAGTCAATAACATGGTAGAAAAAAAGAGAATCTATATACAATGTGTGCAAAAGGCATGAGGTAGGCAATAAATCGAATAATTACAATTTAGCAGATTAACACTGGAGTGATAAATCATCAGATGATCATGTGCAAGAAGAGATACTGGTACTGGTGTGCAAAAGAGCAGAAAAGTAAATAAATAAAAGCAGTTTACCAGCATTAAAGTCACCGGTCACTAGGAGTGCCGCCTCTGGGTGCTTATACAGCTCGTTGAGTGCGGTCTTAGTGCCAGCGATTCGTTTGTGTTGGTAAATAGACAGTTATGAAAAATAATAGTTGTAAACTCTCTTGGTAAATAGTATGGTCTACAGCTTATCATGAGGCATTCTAACTCAGGCGAGCAGAACGTTGATACTTTCTTAATATTAGAGATCGCGCACCAGCTGTTAACAAAGAGACACACCCCCCACCCCTGAGCTTCCGACACCACCGCTCTGTCCTGCCAATGTATAGAAAAACTAGATGTATATTTACAATGTTCTTGTTCAGCCAAGAATTGCAGAAACATAGGATTTTACAGTTCAGATCACGTTGATATGATAGTCTCTAACGGAGCTCATCCAGTTTATTCTCCAGTGGTTGCACATTCGCTAATAGAACGGAGGGTAGAAGTGATTTCTCTCTGACGTAGTCTCCTCAGGTATTGTGCACACCGGCCTCTAAAGCACCGTCTTTTGGCCATAATGTAATTTGTGAATTTCGGTGAACATTGTCAAATGGACCAACTTGGAAAAAGAAAACTCCTGCACTTCTTTCATCTCATGTCAAGCGCTGGTCAGATGGGAATGCCTGGGTGTTGGATCTAAGCTGCCTGGTCTGGGTCTCTTCAGGGGTGAAATATTTTCTTTAAAAAACTGCATTGTTGGTTAAGGGCTTGTAAGTAAGCATTTTACGGTAACACCTGTTGTACTCGGCGCATGGAACAAATAAATAACATTTGATTTGGATCTAAGCTGCCTTGTCCGGCTCCCTTCAGGGGTCAGTGGATCTACAGTAAGCTGCCTGGTGTGGCTCCCATCAGGGGTCAATGGATCTACAGTAAGCTGCCTGGTCTGGCTCCCTTCAGTGGTCAATGGATCTACAGTAAGCTGCCTGGTCTGGTGCACCCTCCCCCCTCTGGTGAACACCAGGGACCCTGAACACACACACACACATACACATACACACACTCCTCATATTACACATCACTCTCCTCCTTTTTAAAGGCCACAGCAGAGAGGGACACACGTACGTTAACCTGACCCCAGGCAAGATGGCAGAGGGAGCTAGACCTTCACACACATAGATGTTTGACAGAGGGAGCTAGACCTTCACACACATAGATGTTTGACAGAGGGAGCTAGACCTTCACACACATAGATGTTTGACAGAGGGATAAGGAATGTAATTGATAAACAGCCACAGAACAGAGAAAACACACGATTCAAAAGCAGTAACAGCAGTAACAGCAGTAACAGTAGAAACAGCAGTAACAGTAGTAACAGCAGTAGCAGTAGTAACAGCAGTAACAGCAGTAACAGTAGTAACAGTAGTAACAGCAGTAGCAGTAGTAACAGCAGTAACAGTAGTAACAGTAGTAACAGCAGTAACAGTAGAAACAGCAGTAACAGTAGTAACAGCAGTAACAGCAGTAACAGCAGTAGCAGTAGTAACAGCAGTAACAGTAGTAACAGCAGTAACAGTAGTAACAGCAGTAACAGTAGAAACAGCAGTAACAGTAGTAACAGCAGTAACAGCAGTAGGAGTAGTAACAGCAGTAACAGTAGTAACAGCAGTAACAGCAGTAACAGCAGTAGCAGTAGTAACAGCAGTAACAGTAGTAACAGCAGTAACAGTAGCTAAATACTGTGTCTAGCCAGGCATACAGGTCCATTTAGATCCATAGGGAAATCTATCAACACTCATCAATGACAATAAATGTATGACATCGGAGGATGACGTCTGGCTTGAGTTACTCGGGACAAAGTGAAAGAGCTGACATCTGGATGGCTTCTTTAGCCCATGGCGGATTCCAAATCACCTCTTTGCTATAAATAAATAATTGAAACCATATCACTGAGAAGTTGGAACAAATGTGTCCATCTGCTTTTCTTATTATCCTTGTACTTTGACCTGTTCCTCCTGAAGCGAATACAAAACGGTCTTAAAATGACACATCAGTGAGTGACAATTGAAACGTGGACAACGTGGGCTAGCTAGACTGCCTGCCAGTCTCCTTGTGTCTTTCTACTCCACCTTTGGGAGTTAACAGGAAACGCAGGGCCAGCTGAAAAAACTAATGTAGGTTCACTGTAATACTAATAGAGCAACACAGGTGGTCTTTCCATTGTTCCCAGTGTGGAAAACTATTACTGAACAGGTTGTAGAAGAACCTCTCTCTATAGGGGCCTCCCTACGTTGAACCTCTCTATATAGGGGCCTCCCTACGTTGAACCTCTCTCTATAGGGGCCTCCCTACGTTGAACCTCTCTCTATATAGGGGCCTCCCTACGTTGAACCTCTCTCTATATAGGGGCCTCTATACGTTGAACCTCCCTATACAGGGGCCTCCCGAGTGGTCTAAGGCACTGCAACGCTGTGCTAGCTTTGCCACTAGAGATTCTGGGTTCGAGTCCAGGCTCTGTCGCAGTCGGCCGCGACCGGGAGACCCATGGGGCGGGGCACAATTGGCCCAGTGTCATCCGGGTTAGGGGAGGGCCTGGCCGGCAGGGATGTCCTTGTCCCATCGTGCACTAGCGACTCCTGTGGCGGCCCGGGCGCAGTGCACACTGACACGGTCGCCAGGTGCTTCCTCTGACACATTGGTGCGTCTGGCTTCCGAGTTAAGTGGGCATTGTGTCAAGAAGCAGTGCAGCTTGGTTGGGTTGTATTTCGAAGGGCGCATGGCTCTCGACCTTCGCCTCTCCCGAGTCCGTACGGGAGTTTCAGCAATGAGACAAGACTGTAACTACCAATTGGATACCACGAAATTGGGGAGAAAAAGGGGTAAAAAATTATATATATATAAAAAAATAAAGAACATCTCCACGTAGATCTAATCTTCAGGTGGATGGGAATCTAAATTACATTAAAAACGTCCTTAGTCTCTGGGCTGGTGGAGTGAGTGCATTTTTTTATTTTTTTTCCTCTGTAATTTAGATTCCCATCTGCAATTTTATGAAGTTGGCTTTAGCTAGCCCAGATAGGGTTCCAATCTCACAACTAGTTACCAAGAAGCCATTTCAGGTTATCAATCAAGTTAGAGTCTAACTGTCTAACTATCTCAGCTGGCATGCCTGCTGGCAAGGTTGGCAGACTTTAGAAAAGCAAGCAATTACTAAATGTACTGAATAAGACTCACATTCCTTTCAATCTTTTAACCAGATTTTAGCAGAGATTCAGAGAAGCATATTTAGACTTAAAAAGTAAAATAACCACCAGTCAGGAAGATACAGACAGCTCAAGAGGTCTGCTTAGATATGCAGAAAATTATACATATATATTATGGCTCTAGATTGCAAAGGGAAAAAATGTTTCAGGTGTTTGAAAAATGCAGACTGGGGGCATAGTCCCTCCCCTCTCCAGACCACCCACCAAGAAAAACGCACATATTTTGTGGACCCTCAGATTTTTGGGGTGCATGATGCCCCTGCACACACAAACACCTTTAAGACCTGTCTCAGAGGCTAGGATAAGAGAAACTGCTCTCCTCCTGTCAGAACTGGGAGAGGAAAGTGTGCCAACAGGGAGAGAAGACTGTTAGATTATATTGGCAGAGAACAGGCAGAACATCTCCAGTCCAAACTCTGTTAAAACGATTTAGGGCTTGGAGGATATGAGCCTTGTCTTGTGCCATATCAGTTGACCTACATTTTCCTCATATCTCTAAAATCATTGAAAACATTTCAGCTTATCTGGCGTAACGGAGCCAATAGAATATTCAAACTGCAAACCCCGTCCATAAGACACTCGAGGCGACATACAACGCTGCATACAACGTTTTGAAAGGTCTATTATTTTCATCGAACACAATCAAAGTTAACATAAGCACTACTGTAGATGCCTTCAATTGATAGGCCTGCCCAATTTAGACATTTTTTTTAACAATGTATTTGTTGCGTTCCAAATGGATAACTTGAAATAACATGCTATAGGTTAGTGCAGCTCATGGGGTTATTCTAAATAACTGTCGACTAGCTGAGAATCTTATGACTAAAGAGGCTTCGTGAATAGCTTTCATTTTGTAGCCATGAAAGTAGGAGTAAAACACTTCTATTCTCAGCACTTTTGGCCAATTTTCTACTCCGAGACGCTTTGTGGATACGGGCTCAGGTCTGATGGAAGGTGAGGTCAGGGCATTACGTTCTAGTGTTGAGGGGAAGTTAACTTCAGCTCACTGGCTTTGTACCAGGGCACATTTATAAAACATGACTCCATTCCAGAACATAAACAGTTGTTTAACATGGAGATGAATGTTGACGGGTAAGTCCAACGGTGTAATTCCTTCACAAGTATTTTTAACTAATGTTCTGTGGTGGAGGGATGTCTGCAATGTGTCCCACATCCCACCACCAGCCTAATTAGGACATGTTTTCTATTGCTGTCAGATGAACACAGTCCAATGTAAGACAGGAAGATACATTTCAAATCTGACAAATTGAGACAGATTTCATTCAATGATGATTAAATGCATTTTGTTGTGGTTGCAAACAAATCTCACACCATTTCCCTTTTCCATGATCTGAATGGTGTAAACCAGTGGATTTATAGTCCCGTACCCCTTCAAACATTCAACCTCATGCTGTGTACCCCCTCTAGCACCAGGGTCAGCACACTCTCTAATGTTGTTTTTTTGTTGCTATCATTGTAAGCCTGCCACACACACTATACGATACATTTATTAAACATAAGAATGAGTGTGAGTTTGTGTCACAACCCGGCTCGTGGGAAGTGACAAAGAGCTCTTATAGGACCAGGGCACAAATAATATTATAATAACAATCAATAATTATGCTCTTTATTTAACCATCTTACATATAAAACCTTATTTGTTCATCAAATTGTGAATAACTCACCACAGGTTAATGAGAAGGGTGTGCTTGAAAGGATGCTCACAATGTTGTATTGGAGAGTCTCAGTCTTAAATCATTTTCCACACACAGTCTGTGCCTGTATTTAGTTTTCATGCTAGTGAGGGCCGAGAATCCACTCTCACATAGGTAAGTGGTTGCAAAGGGCATCAGTGTCTTAACAGTGCGATTTGCCAATGCAGGATACTCTGAGCGCAGCCCAATCTAGAAATCTGGCAGTGGCTTCTGATTAAATAAAATTTTCACAGAACCGCTTGTTGCAATTTTGATGAGTCTCTCTTGTTCAGATATCGGTAAGTAGACTGGAGGCAGGGCATGAAAGGGATAATGAATCCAGGTGTTTGTGTCGTCTGTTTCTGGAAGGTACCTGCGTAATTGTGCACCCAACTCACTCAGGTGCTTCGCTATATCACATTTGACGTTGTCCGTAAGCTTGAGTTCATTTGCACACAAAAAGAATCATACAATGATGGAAAGTGTGTTGTCCTTGTTAATGCAGACAGAGAAGAGCTCCAACTTCTGAATCATAGCCTCAATTTTGTCCCGCACATTGAATATAGAGGATATAGTTGAGAAGAGTCCCTGTTATCCTAGATTCAGATCCTTCAGGCGAGAAAAAACATCACCCAGATAGGCCAGTCGTGTGAGAAACTCGTCATCATGCAAGCGGTCAGACAAGTGAAAATGATGGTCAGTAAAGAAAACTTTAAGCTCGTCTCGCACTTCTGTATGTTGTTAAAGCGTTACATGGTTGCTTCCCATAACATTGCATAGTGCAGAAAATACACAAGAGTTCAGGGGCCTTGCTTTAACAAAGTTAACCATTTTCACTGTAGTATCCAAAACGTATTTCAAGCTGTCCGGCATTCCCTTGGTAGCAACTGCCTCTTGGTGGATGCTGCAGTGTACCCAAGCGGAGTCAGGAGCAACTGCTTGCACGCGCATTGCCACTCCACTATGTCTTCCTGTCATGGGCCATCAGTACAGATACCAACACCAAAGTGTTGGTAAAGTAGATTTCTTCTTGAACACCAAAGTCCATTTGATGTCACATAGCTGCCCAGTACTTAAAAAATATCCTCCTGTTGTCCTGGTTTCCAGTGGCTTGCAGAAGAGGATGTCTTCCTTAATTGACCCCTCATAAACGTAACGGACATATACCAGGAGCTGTGCCAGGCCCGCCACGTCTGTTGACTCATCCAGCTCTAACGCAAAGAATTCATTAGCTTGTATGCGAAGCAGTAATTGTTGCGAAACATCTCCTGCCATGTCACTGATGCGTCGTGAAAAACTGTTGTTTGATGAAGGCATTGTCTGTGTAGTTTTTTTGTCCTTTTCCCCCAGCATTGTCTCAGCCATATCCACAGCAGCAGGAAGAATTGAGTCCTGCACAATAGTGTGGGGCTTGCCGGTCCTAGCCACTCGGTAGCTCACCATATAAGACGCTTCTAGCCACTTCTTATTAATGGTATCTGTTGCTTTTATACATATCTTACTACTCAAAAGTCATCTAAATTCTCACTCAAAAACTCCAGTGGCTTAAATTTCAAATTGGCATGTTTTGTTTCTAAATGTCTGAGCAAGAGTGAAGGTTTCATTGAGTTGTGAGATAGTACTTTTGCACATATAACACACTTGTGGCTGAGGGAAGGCACTACTCCCAATATAAGTGAACCCCAAATCAATGTAGTTCTCATCATATTTGCGTCTCTTCGATGGTCCAACGTCCGTATCTGTTCGGTGTTTTTCCGGGTAAGGGGTCAGTAGCTCTTCGGCTGCATCAGATTCACAACTGTCAGTGTGCTATCTGGGCTAACAACAAATGTAGAATTACTGATGCTATCTGGGCTAACAACAAATGTAGAATTACTGATGCTAGCTGGGCTAACAACAAATGTAGAATTACTGATGCTAGCTGGGCTAACAACAAATGTAGAATTACTGATGCTAGCATTGGATGTGCTCGTAGAAGCAGGACAACTTGTGCCGTCACCAGGTGCAGGTGTAGTACTGTAGTAATTTACATAAGTTTTCACACCACTGAGTCAGTACTTTGTAGAAGCACATTTCACAGTGATTACAGCTGAGTCTTTCTGGGTAAGTGGGGCGGCAGCGTAGCCTAGTGGTTAGAGCGTTGGACTAGTAACCGAAAGGTTGCAAGATCGAATCCCTGAGCCGACAAGGTACAAATCTGTCGTTCTGCCCCTGAACAATAACACTGTTCCAAGGCTGTCATTGAAAATAGTAATTTGTTCTTAACTGACTTGCCTAGTTAAATAAAGGTTAAAATAAAAAAAGTCAGAGCTTCTGTTTCTTTTTTATCCTGAAATACTCATCAGTCCTTAACGATTACAACAAACCCATGATGCAGACACCACTATGCTCAAAAATATGGTACTCAGAGTGGTACTCAGTAATGTATTGTACTGGATTTACCCCAAACATAACACTTTGTATTCAGGACAAATGTATTTGCAGTATTACTTTAGTGTGTTGTTGAAAACAGGATGCATGTTTTGGAATATTTTTATTCCGTACAGGCTTCCTTCTTCTCACTTTGTCATTTAGGTTCGTATTATGGAGTAAGTACAATGTTGTTGACCATCCTCCCATCACAGCCATTAAACTCTGTAACTGTTTTAAAATCACCATTGCTCTCATGGTGAAATCCCTGAGCAGTTTTCTTCCTCTCCGGCAACTGAGTTAGGAAGGACGCCTGTATCTTTGTAGTGACTGGGTGTATTGATACACCATCCAAAGTGTAATTAATAATTTCAAAAGGGATTTTCAATGTCGGCTTTTATTTTTTTATTTGTACCCATCTACCAATTCAGTGCTCGACCGAGGGACCATACAGATAATTGTATGTGTGGGGTACAGAGATGAGTAAGTCGTTTAAAAATAATGTTGTGAGTCCATGCAACTTATGATGTGACTTGTAAAGCTAAGTTTTACTCCTGAAATTATTTAGGCTTGCCATAACAAAGGGGTCGAATACTTAATGACTCAAGACATTTAATATTTTCATTCGGAATTTCATTTCTAAAAACATAATTCCACTTTTACATTATTGGTAAAAAAATATATATATTGGTGACATAAAATCTAAATTTAATCAATTTTAAATGCAGGCTGTAAAACAACACAAATGTGGAAAAAGTCAAGGGGTGTGAAAACTTTGTGAAGACACTGTATATCAACAGCATATGGCAGTACATCATCTTAACCTTGGCATTCCTACAGTACATCATCTTAACCTTGGCATTCCTACAGTACATCGTCTTAACCTTGGCATTCCTACAGTACATCGTCTTAACCTTGGCATTCCTACAGTACATCGTCTTAACCTTGGCATTCCTACAGTACATCGTCTTAACCTTGGCATTCCTACAGTACATCGTCTTAACCTTGGCATTCCTACAGTACATCGTCTTAACCTTGGCATTCCTACAGTACATCATCTTAACCTTGGCATTCCTACAGTACATCATCTTAACCTTGGCATTCCTACAGTACATCATCTTAACCTTGGCATTCCTACAGTACATCGTCTTAACCTTGGCATTCCTACAGTACATCGTCTTAACCTTGGCATTCCTACAGTACATCGTCTTAACCTTGGCATTCCTACAGTACATCATCTTAACCTTGGCATTCCTACAGTACATCGTCTTAACCTTGGCATTCCTACAGTACATCGTCTTAACCTTGGCATTCCTACAGTACATCGTCTTAACCTTGGCATTCCTACAGTACATCATCTTAACCTTGGCATTCCTACAGTACATCATCTTAACCTTGGCATTCCTACAGTACATCGTCTTAACCTTGGCATTCCTACAGTACATCGTCTTAACCATGCCATTCCTACAGTACATCGTCTTAACCATGCCATTCCTACAGTACATCATCTTAACCTTGGCATTCCTACAGTACATCATCTTAACCTTGGCATTCCTACAGTACATCATCTTAACCTTGGCATTCCTACAGTACATCATCTTAACCTTGGCATTCCTACAGTACATCATCTTAACCTTGGCATTCCTACAGTACATCATCTTAACCTTGGCATTCCTACAGTACATCATCTTAACCTTGGCATTCCTACAGTACATCATCTTAACCTTGGCATTCCTACAGTACATCATCTTAACCTTGGCATTCCTGCAGTACATCATCTTAACCTTGGCATTCCTACAGTACATCATCTTAACCTTGGCATTCCTACAGTACATCATCTTAACCTTGGCATTCCTACAGTACATCATCTTAACCTTGGCATTCCTACAGTACATCATCTTAACCTTGGCATTCCTACAGTACATTGGCCTGAATTGATGCATGCTCTCAGCAGGTTTGCAGGCGGTTTCGTTAGACTCTTATGCTTGGGTCCTGGGGATATCATTTCCCATTATGAATGCTGCCCCTATCCAGCCAGCTCCCCCTCCACTACAGATCCCACAGGACAACGGCCTCAGTAGAGTGTCTCTACTTTCACACACGCACTGTGATTTACTGCTGCCCACGGACTCAACTCTGTAACTGATACCCCCCTGCCTCAATAAAAACCACTGATGATACAAGAGGTTTGTTCGAAGGACCGAAGATTACAGGTGACGAAAGGGAAGTACACACATATACACACATATACACACACACACACACACACACACACACACACACACACACACACACACACACACACACACACACACACACACACACACACACACACACACACACACACACACACACACACACACACACACACACACACACACACACAAACAGTATTCACATAAACCCCTCCACAGTAGAACGAGGACCAGGCCAGGCCTGGCGCAGAAGGCTTGGTGTTGGCGACCTGGCAGGGTACAGTCGTGTGCGGGGGCTCCTGGTTCGGATGTTCTCTGGTTACAGGGAGGAGGGGGTCCGCTGAGTCTAACTAGACATGGTTAGTCCATCTCACCCCAGTGATGACGCCACAGTGTTTGCTTTACTTACGTTATACGAACAAGATGGCTACTGGAGAGCATGATGTATATGACAAGCTTTGGGGAGAGGGGAAGGAAATACACCCTTTATGTGATAAGATCAGAGTTTTGGGCTGGTAGCCACTCGATAACGTCAGAAGGCTCTATTACAAAACAGATGAGTGGCCAACGCCTTTACGTGTGTACAGTCTAGAATGTTTTCACCTTGTTATGTGTACTGACTACTGTATTTCTTAAGCAAATCTCCCACAGACACCAACGCAGAGTTTTATACTAACAACGGGTAATGTATTACAAATTTATGTCCGTCATTCTTGCAGACTAAAACAAAAAAAGCACCTTTGAATAACCACATTCAAATGAAGGTTGGAATCTTGATCAAGAAAGGAGTGTGAATCTAAATTGAAGGATGGGAGTGTGAATCTAAATTGAAGGATGGGAGCGTGAATCTAAATTGAAGGATGGGAGCGTGAATCTAAATTGAAGGATGGGAGTGTGAATCTAAATTGAAGGATGGGAGTGTGAATCTAAATTGAAGGATGGGAGCGTGAATCTAAATTGAAGGATGGGAGCGTGAATCTAAATTGAAGGATGGGAGTGTGAATCTAAATTGAAGGATGGGAGCGTGAATCTAAATTGAAGGATGGGAGCGTGAATCTAAATTGAAGGATCAACTCTATACTCTACTTCTACAGAAGCTAGTTCCTTCTCCTGTAATCCCACTGGCTCCTTCTTTCCTTCCTGGGGCCTGCAGGCGGACACTGATGGAGACAAACGTCCCATTTAAAGATCTGTTTGGAGGCAGCGAGCCAGCCCTGCAGTAGCAGCATGATACTCCCGTCTCCATGGCAAAACAACACAAATTAACCCGGCTCATCGCCTGCCTCCACAGCTACAGGACATCCTTCCACAGAGCTACAGGACATCCTTCCACAGAGCTACAGGACATCCTTCCACAGAGCTACAGGACATCCTCCCACAGCTACAGGACATCCTTCCACAGAGCTACAGGACATCCTTCCACAGCTACAGGACATCCTTCCACAGCTACAGGACATCCTTCCACAGCTACAGGACATCCTTCCACAGCTACAGGACATCCTTCCACAGCTACAGGACATCCTTCCACAGCTACAGGACATCCTTCCACAGCTACAGGACATCCTTCCACAGGAGGTCATTCCCTTACTCCCCTGCTTCTCATTCCTCATGAAGTACTGTGTGTTGACCTTGCTGTCAGTTTCAAACACAGCCTTGCATATGAGGAGTGATGGGCCTTCACATAGTAACTGAATCCTAACCAGTTGGTATCAAAAGGGGAGGAATCCAAAGTATAAACACATATAAATGCTACAAATGGCCTGTATCCTCCTCCTCTCTCCTCGACAAGCGTGCACCCAGCATAATGACCTGTATCCTCCTCCTCCTCCTCTCTTCTCGACAAGCGTGCACCCAGCATAATGGCCTGTATCCTCCTCCTCTCCTCGACAAGCGTGCACCCAGCATAATGGCCTGTATCTTCCTCCTCTCTTCTTGACAAGCGTGCACCCAGCATAATGGCCTGTATCCTCCTCCTCTCTTCTCGACAAGCGTGCACCCAGCATAATGGCCTGTATCCTCCTCTCCTCGACAAGCGTGCACTGAGCATAATGGCCTGCATCCTCGTCTCTCCTCGACAAGCGTGCACCCAGCATAATGGCCTGTACCCTCCTCTCTCCTCGACAAGCGTGCACCCAGCATAATGGCCTGTATCCTCCTCTCCTCGACAAGCGTGCACCCAGCATAATGGCCTGTATCCTCTGCTCTCCTCGACAAGCGTGCACCCAGCATAATGGCCTGTATCCTCCTCTCCTCGACAAGCGTGCACCCAACATAATGGCCTGTATCCTCGTCTCTCCTCGACAAGCGTGCACCCAGCATAATGGCCTGTATCCTCCTCTCCTCGACAAGCGTGCACCCAGCATAATGGCCTGTACCCTCCTCCTCTCCTCGACAAGCGTGCACCCAGCATAATGGCCTGTATCCTCCTCTCCTCGACAAGCGTGCACCCAGCATAATGGCCTGTATCCTCGTCTCTCCTCGACAAGCGTGCACCCAGCATAATGGCCTGTATCCTCCTCTCCTCGACAAGCGTGCACCCAGCATAATGGCCTGTACCCTCCTCCTCTCCTCGACAAGCGTGCACCCAGCATAATGGCCTGTATCCTCGTCTCTCCTCGACAAGCGTGCACCCAGCATAATGGCCTGTATCCTCGTCTCTCCTCGACAAGCGTGCACCCAGCATAATGGCCTGTATCCTCCTCTTCTCGACAAGCGTGCACCCAGCATAATGGCCTGTATCTTCCTCCTCTCTTCTCGACAAGCGTGCACCCAGCATAATGGCCTGTATCTTCCTCCTCTCTTCTCGACAAGCGTGCACCCAGCATAATGGCCTGTATCCTCGTCTCTCCTCGACAAGCGTGCACTGAGCATAATGGCCTGTATCCTCGTCTCTCCTCGACAAGCGTGCACCCAGCATAATGGCCTGTATCCTCCTCCTCTCCTCGACAAGCGTGCACCCAGCATAATGGCCTGTATCCTCCTCCTCTCCTCGACAAGCGTGCACCCAGCATAATGGCCTGTATCCTCCTCTCCTCGACAAGCGTGCACCCAGCATAATGGCCTGTATCTTCCTCCTCTCTTCTCGACAAGCATGCACCCAGCATAATGGCCTGTATCCTCCTCGACAAGCGTGCACTGAGCATAATGGCCTGTATCCTCCTCTCCTCGACAAGCGTGCACCCAGCATAATGGCCTGTACCCTCCTCTCTCCTCGACAAGCGTGCACCCAGCATAATGGCCTGTACCCTCCTCTCTCCTCGACAAGCGTGCACCCAGCATAATGGCCTGTATCCTCCTCTCCTCGACAAGCGTGCACCCAGCATAATGGCCTGTATCCTCTGCTCTCCTCGACAAGCGTGCCCCCAGCATAATGGCCTGTATCCTCCTCTCCTTGACAAGCGTGCACCCAACATAATGGTCTGTATCCTCGTCTCTCCTCGACAAGCGTGCACCCAGCATAATGGCCTGTATCCTCCTCTCCTCGACAAGCGTGCACCCAGCATAATGGCCTGTACCCTCCTCCTCTCCTCGACAAGCGTGCACCCAGCATAATGGCCTGTATCCTCTTCTCTCCTCGACAAGCGTGCACCCAGCATAATGGCCTGTATCCTCCTCCTCTCCTCGACAAGCGTGCACCCAGCATAATGGCCTGTATCCTCGTCTCTCCTCGACAAGCGTGCACCCAGCATAATGGCCTGTATCCTCCTCCTCTCCTCGACAAGCGTGCACCCAGCATAATGGCCTGTATCCTCCTCCTCTCCTCGACAAGCGTGCACCCAGCATAATGGCCTGTATCCTCCTCCTCTCTCCTCGACAAGCGTGCACCCAGCATAATGGCCTGTATCCTCCTCTCCTCGACAAGCGTGCACCCAACATAATGGCCTGTATCCTCGTCTCTCCTCGACAAGCGTGCACCCAGCATAATGGCCTGTATCCTCCTCTCCTCGACAAGCGTGCACCCAGCATAATGGCCTGTACCCTCCTCCTCTCCTCGACAAGCGTGCACCCAGCATAATGGCCTGTATCCTCGTCTCTCCTCGACAAGCGTGCACCCAGCATAATGGCCTGTATCCTCCTCCTCTCCTCGACAAGCGTGCACCCAGCATAATGGCCTGTATCCTCCTCCTCGACAAGCGTGCACCCAACATAATGGCCTGTATCCTCCTCCTCTCCTCGACAAGCGTGCACCCAACATAATGGCCTGTATCCTCGTCTCTCCTCGACAAGCGTGCACCCAGCATAATGGCCTGCATCCTCGTCTCTCCTCGACAAGCGTGCACCCAGCATAATGGCCTGTATCCTCCTCTCCTCGACAAGCGTGCACCCAGCATAATGGCCTGTATCCTCGTCTCTCCTCGACAAGCGTGCACCCAGCATAATGGCCTGTATCCTCCTCTCCTCGACAAGCGTGCACCCAGCATAATGGCCTGTATCCTCCTCCTCTCCTCGACAAGCGTGCACCCAGCATAATGGCCTGTATCCTCCTCCTCTCTCCTCGACAAGCGTGCACCCAGCATAATGGCCTGTATCCTCCTCCTCTCTCCTCGACAAGCGTGCACCCAGCATAATGGCCTGTATCCTCCTCCTCTCTCCTCGACAAGCGTGCACTGAGCGTAATGGCCTGTATCCTCCTCCTCAACAAGCGTGCACTGAGCGTAATGGCCTGTATCCTCCTCCTCGACAAGCGTGCACTGAGCGTAATGGCCTGTATCCTCCTCCTCTCTCCTCGACAAGCGTGCACTGAGCGTAATGGCCTGTATCCTCCTCCTCGACAAGCGTGCACTGAGCGTAATGGCCTGTATCCTCCTCCTCTCTCCTCGACAAGCGTGCACTGAGCATAACGGCCTGTATCCTCCTCCTCGACAAGCGTGCACTGAGCGTAATGGCCTGTATCCTCCTCCTCAACAAGCGTGCACTGAGCGTAATGGCCTGTATCCTCCTCCTCTCTCCTCGACAAGCGTGCACTGAGCATAACGGCCTGTATCCTCCTCCTCAACAAGCGTGCACTGAGCGTAATGGCCTGTATCCTCCTCCTCTCTCCTCGACAAGCGTGCACTGAGCATAACGGCCTGTATCCTCCTCCTCAACAAGCGTGCACTGAGCGTAATGGCCTGTATCCTCCTCCTCTCTCCTCGACAAGCGTGCACCCAGCATAATGGCCTGTATCCTCCTCCTCAACAAGCGTGCACTGAGCGTAATGGCCTGTATCCTCCTCTCTCCTCGACAAGCGTGCACCCAGCATAATGGCCTGTATCCTCCTCCTCTCCTCGACAAGCGTGCACCCAGCATAATGGCCTGTATCCTCCTCCTCAACAAGCGTGCACTGAGCATAATGGCCTAAAGGCGAACTTCTCAGCCCTGTGTCTGACAAATGTCCAATTGTGGCAGAATCTGTGCTTTTAGCCATGTCTATGCTACTCTCCTTGCAGGGCTTTGAGACTGATTATTTGCAGCCAAGAGAGACGAGTAAAAGGCTCAGCTGTGAACATTCCAATCTGGGGTTGATTAGTACTCCTGGTACAGGACGCAGTGAGACGGACCCTGGCAGACTGTGTAAAACAAGCCCTCTCCCCCCAGAGACACCTTACCCACAACAATAGTCAGTGAGTTATAACCAAAGTAAAGGTAAATATAAAGCAGATTGACTGCTGGAGGAAATATTAGTATTTTCCATTATGTTGCCCAGTGAGGCTCAACATCGAACCAAAATGGCTCGGGTTGTAATTCAGTTGCAGCTTTTACAATGTTATACGGAGGAAATAAACATCTCACCTTCTGACCAAATGTGAACAACGGGTCCAGAGTATTGGGCCTTTTAAACAGACATCTTAGAGCGTGTCATGCCTATTGTAAAGTGGTTGTTCCACTGGACATCATAAGGTGAATGCACCAACTTGTAAGTCGCTCTGGATAAGAGCGTCTGCTAAATGACTTAAATGTAAATGTAATGCCTAATAAAGGAGACGTGCCAAAAAGGGTCTGTGGAGAATTATAAAATAGTCATGACTTGAAACGCTTCTAAATAAATAGCTGCCTTCTCTTTGCAGAAATTATATTCACCTCCACCTTACCGGTCACCCGAGACCCACTGCAATTTGCATACTACCCCAATAGGTCCACAGACGATGCAATCGCCATCACACTGCCCTATCCCATCTGGACAAGAAGAATAGCTATGTAAGAATGCTGTTCATGGACTATAGCTCAGCATTCAACACCATAGTACCCTCCAAGCTCATCATTAAGCTTGAGGCCCTGTGCGATTGGGTCCTGGACTTCCTGACGGGCCCCCTCCAGGTGGTGAGGGTAGGTAACAACATCTCCACCCCGCTGATCCTCAACACTGGGGCCCCACAAGGGTGCGTTCTCAGCCCTCTCCTGTACTCCCTGTTCACCCATGACTGCGTGGCCATGCACGCCTCCAACTCAATCATCAAATTTACAGACAACACTTCAGTGGTAGGCTTGATTACCAACAATGACGAGACGGCCTACAGGGAGGAGGTGAGGGCACTCGGAGTGTGGTGTCAGGAAAACAACCTCTCACTCAAGTCAACAAAACAAAGGAGATGATCGTGGACTTCAGGTAACAGCAGAGGGAGCACCCCCCTATCCACATCGATGGGACAGCAGTGGTGAAAAGTTCCAAGTTCCTTGGCGTACACATCACGGACAAACTGAAATGGTCCACCCACACAGACAGTGTGGTGAAGAAGGCGCAACAACTTGCCACCTAAAACCCTCACAAACTTTTACAGATGCACAATTGAGAGCATCCTGTTGGGCTGTATCACCGCCTGGTACAGCAACTGCACCGCCCACAACCGTGAGGCTCTCCAGTGGGTAGTGAGGAATGCACAACGCATCACCGGGGGCAAACTACCTGCCCTCCAACACACCTACAGCACCCGATGTCACAGGAAGGCCCAAAAGATCATCAAGGACAACAACCACCCGAGCTACTACCTGTTCACCCTGCTATCATCCAAAAGGCGAGGTCCCTTTACTTAGATTTGTGTTTATTAGGTAGTTGTTGTGGAATTGTTAGATTACTTGTTAGATATTACTGCACTGTCGGAAACTAGAAGCACAAGCATTTCACTACACTCACAATAACATCTACTAACCACGTGTATGTGACCAATAAAATTGTATTTTAGTCAGCGGTGTGATAGTCAGCGGTGTGATTGAGTGGGTGAGAGCCTACAAGAGTAAGTCTTGTTTTACAGTTTTCAAACCATACATTTTCAGTCCTTCCTCTTAACCACTAAGGTCTATGTCCGCTTCCCCAAAGAAATGTAATTAGCATAATAAAAAATAAAAAACGCCATAAAAATCCTTCAGTTTAAACTAGAGATGTTAATTGCATTGGATGCGTCTCAATCCACCACATCCGCCTATGACAAAATTCTGCATCTGCGGTGAAAGGTGACAGAGCTACTGTAGAGCAGTGTTTGTCAGACCATGATACACCCCCCCCCCAAAAAAAATCTATCTTCTCACATAATCGTCTGAACGGTTTGGCCTAGAAAACTACTACGACCCCTCTATGGAAACACAGTTTACTCTGTTTTGCTCTACGACCCCCACAAGCGTCTTGGGACTTGTCTTAAGTTGGTACAGCCGATCTGCCAACTTCTGTTTGTAGCGTCCCAACAGTTTGGGCTACACACTAATAAGGTGAGACAAGAACACGTCAATTGTTTTGCTCTAGGACACCCACAGGCCTCACACGACTTGTCTGAAGGTCCCCCGGTACCAGTTAATTTTTTTTTATGGAAGTACTGTATATATACACATGTACAGAAAAAAATACAAATGTATCCTGGTCTTTCTTAAATATCTCCGATATAGGATGGGGCGGGGAGGGGGGACTATCTATTGTTCCTTGTAGGGAATCTGTCATTCAATGCGTTTGTATGGGCTAATAGCAGTAAGGCCAAATAAAATGTTTCATCAAATAAATATATATTTTAATAACTTCAAGTGGTCTTAAAAGTCTAAATCCAATAGCAAAATGGTCCTTGGTATGACCTTCTTAAAACAATTCCATTGTCACACCCTGACCATAGTTTGCTTTGTATGTTTTATGTTTTGGTTGGTCAGGGTGTGATCTGTGTGGGCATTCTATGTTGTTTGTCTGGTTTGTCTCTTTCTATGTTTGGCCTGATATGGTTCTCAATCAGAGACAGGTGTTTTGCGTTGTCTCTGATTGGGAACCATATTTAGGTAGCCTGTTTTGTATTGTGGGTTGTGAGTTATTGTCTATGTCTATACGTTGGTTGCTTGTGTCTGCACTTTCGTATTATAGCGTCACGTTCGTTTTTGTTGTTTTGTAAGTTTGTCAAGTGTTCTTCATTTATTCTTTATTAAAGAGAAGAATGTATTCAAACCCCGCTGCGCTTTGGTCCGATCCTTACTCCTCCTCAGATGAGGAGGATTACGACTTTCGTGACATCCATATAGCTTAGTAGAACTCAGTAAAAGCTTTGAAATTGTTGCATGTGTTTATGTTTGTGTTCACAAAACAACGTTTGTTTGGTTACGGTCATTTCTGTTACTGCATTACATTTTTCATTATTCTACCAATCTCATTGTCGGAGGGGACACATTGTTTGCAGAGCGCACAACCTATGCTACACTTGTGAGAAACAAGTGTTGGTTTATTTCATTTACGAGTTTTGTCAATTTAGTCATTGTCTTTTGTTTGGAGCGCTCCTGTCAATGTTGAGTACGCATAGAAGTAGGCCTATTTATATGCAAATGTTGGCATATAAATTTCGCCTTTTGGGGATCCGATAGTATTTCTGATTGGCTTAACACACCACCCCTAATGAGCTGTGAAGTAATGTTTTCTTCACCTCAAACAGCAAGCAAACAAAGTCTGTTTTTACATCCATTGACAATAGTTCCTCAATGTATTTGAAAAATCTTTCCATCTCTCTCCCTTAGAAGACCTACTCGGTGTGAAAGACAAAATTGTCATGCTCTGATCCAGTGGAAACATCATAAAATAGGCGTACCTGATTACTTCTTATCAGTGATTGACTTGGACTGAGATAGGTTCTGGTACTCATTGTGGGTGCTGGTACTGTTTATATGTAGGTACGGGAGCGCCACAACACTTGAGGTAATATTCTATAAGAGGAACAGCAGCTCAATCAGTAGAACATGTGAGTTGCCAGTACTCCGTTCTGGTGAGCTCCTGCCCAAGTCAAGCTCTACTTCTTACCCCTTGTGCAAATAGCCGACAGTTGTGTCGGTCCTGAGCTCATTGGAGCGGGAAACTCAGAGGGACCAGAATATTTAGAAGATGTTGCAAGTTTGCTAGAGCGAGTTTCGGGCTTGACCCAAGTTAACAGCAGGAGGAGAATGGTTGGGTCACGTTACGTTTTTTTCTGCTTCTTGTTATCTTGATCTCTGGCTCCCTCTTGAGTCATTTGTGTCTTATTTCCTCAAACAGTAAGCATAAAGCGTCAGACAAGCTCAATTCATATAGTTGATTTTATTAAAACACATAGGCTGTGTCTACATATGGAAAAATACACTTTTAGAAATTTTGACCAATCGATTCGTCGAAAGAACAGACGACTTTCGGTCGAGTAATATGTTTTTTTTTGTCAGGGACAGCCCTAGCATGATGTTGTCGTATGTATGTGTATGTTTTGTATCGTTTATAAATGGTCAAATCTAAAATCGGTTCGTCCATTTCTGCGGAAACTGGACTCTTAATAACGTGATGAAACGTTGTTGCTCTTTGCTGAAAGAAGCAATGTGTTGGAGCAAATAATTCTTCAGTTGCCTAGGCAATGACCCCTCCCCCCCCCTCCCTGTAGCAGCACACATAGAAATATAATGAATAGAACGGTCTTGGAACCTCTAACCCTGGCAATATGACTGGTAAACTCATGGGTGCACTCGCAATGGCTGCCTGGTATTGTGATGCAATCATTTCCATGGTAATGTAGAATGTTCATTCAAATGATGTTTAACTGATGTGGCTCATGGATTGTATTTGTTGTAATGTCAGTTGAGTGGAATCAACAAATCACAGCACATATCGATGGGTACACTTTCTGCTTTTACTTCCTGCTTTACTTCTCGCAACGGCTGCCAGTCCATCCATTATGCCATAATTGACTTGAATGGGGACACCTGTTGTATTCATTCTATTTCCATGAATGTACACAGCAGATGCAGTCAGGAGCGGAGGAAAGGAGAAAATGTGCGTCTGAAAAACAGTTATTACGGTTAACGGCGTCATTTGGCTGGCCAATTAGTGAACCCGAAACTCCATGCCTGTCACAGCCCTAGGCGTTATATCACTCCCCGTCAGGCTAAAGGACACTGGGAGGGTTCCACGGTGTGGGTTAGCATGCGTGTGTGTTTCTGAGAGGCCTCTCTCTCCCAGCTCAGGATTCTGTAGTCCCTGGGATCGGTCACTCTGGCCTAGATTACTTACTGCTCCTGGCATATAGACGTTGTAAAGACGCATGTGTGCCTGTGTTCGTGTGTTTATATGTGTCTGACTGAGGGAGCTTCAGTTGATTTTCCATAGCTAAGGTCAGCAGGAAGCCCCCATACAGGGGTTAACACCCGATAGGGCTTGGAGCCAGTCCCTGCATAGCTCATCACTATCTCTAAACTCAACCTGGTGACCCTGGCGGCATCACATATCTCAATGTAAATCTCCCTCGGAACAAACAACAGCCTAAGCCAAAACACATGTAGCCCAGGACAAGATGAGTCTGAGGTTCTCATGTATACATGCCAGCGTGTCTATAGACTAATCCAGTAGCCACGGGTTATCAGGACTCTCACCCCATTCATGTACATGAAAATAAAGGAGTGTGGATTTATATTTTCAAGGCGGACTAAAACATACATATTAAGGTATTAATCAATAGAGTTGGGGGTTATGTACGGTTGAAGTCGGAAGTTTACATACACCTTAGCCAAATACATTTAAACTCAGAATTCCTGACATTTAATTCCGAGTACAAATTCCATGTCTTAGGTCAGTTAGGATCACTACTTATTTTAAGAATGTGAAATGTCAGAATAATAGTAGAGAGAATTATTTATTTCAGCTTTTATTTCTTTCATCACATTCCCAGTGGGTCAGAAGTTAACATGCAATCAATTAGTATTTGATAGCATTGCCTTTAAATTGGTCAAAAGCTAATGGGAAAGCCTAATTTATTTTAGTCCAACCGAACATCAAGTGTAATTCAACCTGGTTGCACTGACACACAAGGTCACACAAGACTAGCCTGTCTCATCAAACCGTCAGCCTCCTCGCCCAAGGAAAGTATTCTCTGCTCACGACGGTCTTCCTTTAAGAGAGGAAAGGCTCACACATACGAATCAATATAGTGTCACAATATTCAGGACACAAAAGGGAAATTGCGACAGGACAAACGAGTCGACAACCTCCTCCCTTTCCACAGCAGAGAAAGAACTAGGTCCAGTTCTATTGATGCAAAATCCAGATTAATCCACTTATTAGTCAGACCTTGCGTAACGCATTGTCTCACATGTTTTAGTAGCTATGCAAAGACATCCACTTCCACACACTGTAATGACCGAGGACAGGGGCCAAGTAATAAAAAAAACAAGCTCAGACAATTGGCCCGGCCATCATATCACAGGAACAAGGAGAGAGAGGAGTGAGGGAGGGAGAGAAAGGGGAGGGGAAGATAGGAAGGAGAGAAAGGGAGAGGAAGGAGAGAAAGGGAGAGGAGGGAGAGGAGGGAGGGAGGGAGGGAGGGAGGGAAAGTGGAGGGGGGAGATGAGAAGGGAGAGGTGGGAGGAGAACGAGAGAGAGGGAAGGAGGGAGAGATGGATGCACATGTACACACACACACGCAGACACACACACCCAAGAGTACCCTCGCTCTCTCACAGACTCACAGAGCAGACCCTCGCTCTCTCACAGACTCACAGAGCAGACCCTCGCTCTCTCACAGACTCACAGAGCAGACCCTCGCTCTCTCACAGACTCACAAAGCAGACCCTCGCTCTCTCACAGACTCACAGAGCAGACCCTCGCTCTCTCACAGACTCACAGAGCAGACCCTCGCTCTCTCACAGACTCACAGAGCAGACCCTCGCTCTCTCACAGACTCACAGAGCAGACCCTCGCTCTCTCACAGACTCACAGAGCAGACCCTCGCTCTCTCACAGACTCACAGAGCAGACCCTCGCTCTCTCACAGACTCACAGAGCAGACCCTCGCTCTCTCACAGAGCAGACCCTCGCTCTCTCACAGAGCAGACCCTCGCTCTCTCACAGAGCAGACCCTCGCTCTCTCACAGACTCACAGAGCAGACCCTCGCTCTCTCACAGACTCACAGAGCAGACCCTCGCTCTCTCACAGACTCACAGAGCAGACCCTCGCTCTCTCACAGACTCACAGAGCAGACAATGCTGTCGGTGGCGGTCTTGTGTTGCCTGGCTGAAATAGTTGTGGAAAGTGTGAGTGGCGCGACGGGCATTTCCAAACCACATGATCAGAGCATCCCTGCCAATGGAAACTAAGAGCAGGGAAGGAAACCTCATGTGAGACATTAAGGGCCGTCGGTGTGGAGTGACGCTGCTCAGTCACAGAGACAAGGCCTACTGAAGGAGGACGGGGTGGCACTGCAGGGTTCTGCAGGGTTCTGCCAACACTCAACACATGCCTAAAGTATACACTACTTACTGTCATCAGACAACACAATATAAAACCCCAAATAGAAGCAGTGGGATCGTATTGTGCAATCGAAGGGGTCCAGTAAATGATTTTGCAACTATTTCAAAAGTCATTAGAACAGGTCTACAGTTGATTCTTGTTGAAGTGAACACTGGAGAAATTCCAACTCAGTACACTTAAGTTCACCAGTCCCAATTCAAATAAATGATTTGAACGTACCCTGTGTATCTTCAAAATGCATTTAGGCCTGCTACAGACCGTACCAAGCTATTGAGTAAGGAGTCTACAGTGTTTTTCAGCAATCGTTAGAATGATAATTACTAAATGTAATAGAGATTAACTTTGGCCTTCATGTGAAGAGATGCATCTGCCTGGAAATTAGACGGCAGTATCAAACATTGCTATGTACTACACAAGACATGACATTTCCCTCTCATATGTATATACTGTATTTTATACCATCTACTGCATCTTACCTATGCCGCTCTGTCATCGTTCATCCATATATTTATATGTACATATTCTTATTCCATCCCCTTTACATTGTGTGTATTAGGTAGTTGTTGTGGAATTGTTAGATTACTTGTTAGATATTACTGCACTGTCGGAAACTAGAGGCACAAGCGTTTCTCTACACTCGCAATAACATCTGCTAACCATGTGTACGTGACCAATAACATTTTATTTGATGATTTGATTCCCAATGCGTTGGTAAGAGAAGAAAAAATATGCAGATTGGATTGCGCCATGTCAGAGGCCCGGAAGAGAGTGAAGAGAGGGAGGGAGGATGGTACTCACAAAGAAATGTTCCATCCTGTTGCAGGGCAGGCTGGGATTAAAATGTTGTTACCCCCATACCTGGAGAGGTCTAGAGATAGTGGGAACAACCATCAGAGCTGCCTGAAGTGGGTCGCCTCAGGACAATCATTCCCACCCTCCACGAGGTCTCTAGTCCAGAGGTCGGTCCCAGAGCTCCTAAACGAAAGAACAGAACCAGGCTGTCTCAACAGATAGTTGCAGGGGTAATTTCCTCGAATAAAACCATTTGATACCGTATAATAGACTACACAGATCACATTGGGTGTATTCATTAGTTGGATTCAGTTGCAAAACGTTTTGTGCCGCAACGGAAACTATTTACTCTTGAAACGGGGGCGGGACCTACCTGAATTTGTCCAATATATATATATAACTTTGGTTTTCGTTGCTAAATGTTTTACGTTTGAAGTAAACAGTTTCTGTTGCAAAGGATTTTATTTAAAAAAAGACAAAACGTTTAGAGTCGGAATCAGACTAATGAAAATCATGCCAGGGCTTTATAATGTGACTGATGACAGCGGAGGAGTGTTCCATGACAGGACTTGTCTTTATGGTTTTATTCATCTACTCCAAAGGTCATCCCTTTGGTTAGGCCAGCAGACGTGTTAAGACATGTTCTCATAAAATACTAAAGAGCCAAACTAATTCATAGGCCTGACGTAGCCTACCTTCGACCCAGAACACATGTCCTTAGTGATGAAATATCATAAAATGTTCCACTGTTTTGTGATATGATCTATTCTAGCAACTCTCAGGTCAAACACTTTGGCGGGGCATAAGCCCCCTCTTCTGGACATTGTTGGAACACTTATTGCCTCTGAAAATAAAAATTCCATTTATAATTTTATCATGTCAATTTATGGTCAGTGTCGTGGTATGGTAATTTAGCTAATTCGTGTTTGCGGACAGTTAAGATGTTTAACTGATAAATTCATTTGGAAATTGAACTACAATTAAATACGTTTTTCAATTGCAAACGAATCGCTGAACGGAGTGGCGCGCGCTCGGTTATTCCCAAACGTCTAAATGACTGAAGCCCCTTTGTGACGCGGTGAATAAAGAACGTTGTTTACGTTCCTTCCGTACTGCTGACACAGGTCTACAAACACGCTCCCCAAAAGGTAGGCTTTTCCTACACTTTCTTTTTTAGTTCGTTTTGTATTTCATTTTCACCTCATGCAGTTTCTGTTCTGCGTGTTCCTCCCAGTTTTTGCGGAGTTCCAACATCGTTCTTGTGGATTTCCAGCAGGTGTCATCGGGGATGGTGATCAGGACAGACATGTGAAGGGCGTGCTCAAAGGTAATGTTTTGGAAGAACGGGTAACTGCAGCCCGCAATTCGGGCGTTCCTACATGTTGGTATTCCCCATCCCTCGAGCATCCCATTGGTTCCAGCATCACCCCCCCATATTGAACTAATATTGATAGCCATATATATATATATATATATATATATATGTCACCTTGATACATACAGTCTAATCAATGGGGAGGGTATGAAGGGCAACAACACTGTGCCCTTCAATGGCGTGGAAAGTAGCTAGTATCAGGGTGACAACCACAAGTCATACCATATAAATAAATACAAATCACAACAAATGTGGTGGAAACAGGAAGTTAAGGTACAATTTCATAAATGCCGACAGACAATTTGTTTGTTCGACATGGTGGGATCATTTTATGTTGGTAAAGTTAATTATGCGAGAAATAGCAGTGGAAACACCTTTGTGCAAATATTGATATAATAACCATCATATAGAAGTAAACTTGTCACACGATGACATGTGTGGTCGTCCCACTACGACTCAGGGAAACCATGCAGTTTTAGGCTACAGGTTAAATACATTCTGATGAACTTCACAGGGGTGGTGAAAGTGCACGGTGATGAGCCTGATGCTCCTTTCCAATACATATTGAGGGTCTTATTCTGGTGACATGACGGTCGATGTGTGATTACCGTTTGACAAATAAAAATATTCTCGCTCTTATCCATGATAATGTCATCACTTGGCTACCCGCACTGTATCAGAGAGTTGTTGTCTAGAGCTCAGTGTCAAGACCAGAGTTGGCACATTTGCTATTTAACGTAATGTTTTTTTGTGACAAAACTATCGTTATAGTTTGAAAATGTCATGGAAACGCACTGAACTTAAGATTTAAATTCGGTACATAAAACTTAGGTGAAAAAGTACATTTTGTGCGCACTTCCTCATCACGCACTGATTGTTTGCATAATTTCTTCATGCGGATTTTAGAACATTTGCATCAAATCTGGTCGTTAATTGGAAAGCTAGCTAGTCACAGTAAACACACGCATACATTTCAGGATTTATATAAACCCTGGATTGCGGATGCTATGTTTTGGCCACGGAGAGGCTTTAAAGCCACCAGTCGCCCATATTGGCACTCCTTATACTAAGGAAAATAAAAATGTTATTTGTGGGTGATTATGCAACTACGGGCACTTCCATGTCCTCGGGTCAATTTTGGGGATTTTATAAGAAATAAAACAAATACAAATATTTGTATGTTAAGTTCATACTGGAATCACCGCATACTTTTTTTAAACACCTCTCTATCAAGTATTTTAGCTACAAAATATACCTGTCCTTTGGGAGTGGTGTCATTTCCTCCACTGGGAACAAATTCCTCATTAATACTTTTTTTTCAAGAGAATGTTAATTTAGTTACCATGGAAACATATTGTAATGACCTGACTAGATCATAAAGGAACAATTGTCCAGACAGAGGATTGAGTTTACGAATTGATGGTTTATTAACCCAACTTTACACAGGCTACTGTTTGGCCGTAGCCCACGCCAAATAAATGAAAGATAACCACAAGCCAACCGTGACCTTCTCTTGTGAAGGCCAGACATAAGAGAGAGAACAAAGGCTAAACCTGGTCTTAACTTCCAATGCTCCATCCCCCTGCCCAACCCCCCTCCACGCCACTCCGCCAACCGCCACGATGCCCGGCATCAGAACATTCCAGGCATTCCCGTGATTGGCAGATAGCAGGTTGATTGGCATGTCGGACCCCGCGAACACTGGGTACTGGTCAGTACAACACAACCACCTACTAGCCTAACACATAACACACAGCTGTCTGTGCGGGTCGCTACAATATTGTGACACTGAAGCACATGGCTGCAGTGGACAGTTGTTACAGATGTGATGTCCAGAAGTTTAAGAAAAATCGAGATAAATATGGCTTGTGTAGAGAATATTTTAATTGTCAGTCATTTCCAAACAGTCTATAATTTATTTAATTTGTGGTAGAAATTTTGAATTTTTACAAATATTTTATGTATTTAAGGTAAACGATATGCTAGCTGTAATACTAATCAAAGCATGCTAAGCTGTCTGTCAATTTTCTCCAGAAACTGTAGAAATGTCATTTCCATCACAAACTTAAGTGTGGTGGAAATGACAGAAAGTGGTGGAAATGACACAAATCCATTATCTTATTCGTTTTTACTTTAAATGAATTTAAAACATGATTAAATAAGCCTAATCTAAAACATGCTCCAAGGTGTGCAAGTCGAAAGTTGAAAACTAAGTAGTATTTGTCTTTATTTTTAGAAGATGCCACATAAAACAGCACAGAGGTCACAGACATATAGAAACAAAAAAATTATCCTATACGATACCAGGAACATCTGCAAAAAGACAGGGAGAGATACTGGAAGAAAAGGGAAAAGTGAAATCTATCTCTGAGCTGACAAAGCGAGAACAAAGAAACAAGAGATGGCAATGAAAATGTAACCAACGGAATAGAAGACAGACTTTAAAGAGAACAGTTACAATGGAGACCTACCTCTCAGGCGACACACCACCTTAGTCACCAGATGACTTGCAGCCAGAACATGAGGGTAACATACCTGCCCCTAACTTACCTGCCCCTGATGCACACCCTGATACCCCTTCCTCATCGTCTGCAACATGAATGAGAAGTCGAATACTTGCTGGAAGGAAAAAGGTTGGAAGAGGTCGCTCAAAAGCATACAGAGATCTTAGTATGACAAATGTCAAACTTGATAAAGCTTTACGGAAAGCTGAGAAATACAAAAAAAGGTATGATCGACTGATGAACAAAATGAAGAGACAAGATTCCCCAAAGACAAAGACAAAACAGCAAATGAAGGGAACTCCGAAGAACTAGAGAAGAATTTTATTGTTTCAAAATGCCATCATTTCAGAGTTAAAACAAAAGTATAAAAAAATGTGCAGTGCCAAGGACAAACAAGTGGCTTCAAAAATGCTCAGAGGCAACATCCTGAGAAAGTATGGCCTGGTCAAAGCCGCAAAGAGAGAATTTGGATTTTCAGCAAAAGCAATGAGGGCAAATGAAAACAGGCCATCAAGTCTGCAATACTCCAGGAAAAATCAGTGTAACAGAATTAGCACTGCCACAGAAGAGAAAATCATTAGATTCTATGAATGTGATGACAACAGCCGAGCAACAACAGGGGAAAAGGGCACACTAACGAGGAACAAGAAGAAAAAGCAGAAGCGCTTCTTGAATGGAATATTCAGGAATTCAAATTTCCTACTGTGGATTCTGCAAAATACGTCATTTTTGGGTTGTCAAGCCAACAGTCCAGGATAGGGACACATGTCTCTGCAAAACCCACGCCAACCTCCAGTTCATGGCGGACAAACTACAGCATCACATAGTGATCAGCTGCAGCAACAATGAGAAAGGTATTGAGTCTTTGTGCTGTGAGAACCTGAAGAAAGAGTGCAATGTGTAGAGAGTGCTCCCTTTGTCAAGCAAATAGCTTAAACATCTGACTTTGATGGTGGTGAGCAGACATGGTGGTTTGAGTGGAAAAACAAAGCTGAAGAGAGAGAGAAGAAAAACAAAGAGGGAAACATGGAGAAGTTCACCGTACATTTGACAGTAAAAGACAAGGTATGTCTTTTACTGGACTTCTATTGGAGGACTTCTCCACAGGATTGAAAGAGAAGTTGGGGAAACACGTGTACAACATTCGACACCAATACTCCAAACTGAGAGAATGAAGAGAATCTGGGGAAAGAAGAGATCATTGTGCATATTGACTTTGCAGAGAACTACCTGTGTAAATACACCAGTGAAATCCAGGACAGTTCACGTTGGTGATTCTCACAAGCAGGTGACCCTCCACACCTGTGTTGGGTATACCACAAATGATACCGTTTCACTTTGCTCACTGAGCTCACCCCTCTGTTATCTGGGCCCATCTCTCAAAACCACTGGCCTACTTCCTTGAGCTCTGCCCATCGGCTACTGCTATGAGTGATGGGCCTACAACCCAGTATAGGTCTGAAATGTTTATCAATGGTTGTTGTTCAAAATGTTTGCAATAAAATATTGTTTTCATACCTTTTTTTTTTTTACATAGATGTCATTTCCACCACACCTTGTCATTTCCACCACACCTTGTCATTTCCACCCACACCTTGTCATTTCCACCCACACCTTGTCATTTCCACCACACCTTGTCATTTCCACCCACGCCTTGTCATTTCCACCCACGCCTTGTCATTTCCACCCACGCCTTGTCATTTCCACCCACGCCTTGTCATTTCCACCCACGCCTTGTCATTTCCACCCACGCCTTGTCATTTCCACCCACGCCTTGTCATTTCCACCCACACCTTGTCATTTCCACCCACACCTTGTCATTTCCACCACAACCCATATTTTGAGGTAAATTAGTATATTATGTATAATTTACATACATTTATTTGTTTTAGATATGGAAATCATATGGTTGTTATCATAATCTCACAAAAAAGGTTGGGTGTAAATATCTCTATTTTTCATGATAAATAAATGATAAATAAATAAGTTTATACATTCAGGCGTCGTGCTGAATTATTAATATTAGGAAAACCTTAATCACTTTTAAATAATATTCAATACAAGTTCATGTACAAATGTATAAGAAATCCATTATAAATCAATTGGATGATATTTGATTTTTCAACTAAAATTGATGTTTAATGACGTGATGGAAATGACATTTGTCTATGGCTGTCTGGGGAAAATGACAAAAATATATAACTTCCTGAATAGTACGATCGCAGCCATTATCAGATATAGTTTCTAGACAAATCAAAGACAAGTACAATACTGGTAAAATGGTGTTTGAATAAGTTTTAATTTCTGAAAGTTTGTATGGCCAAAGTGCCCGAAGTTTCATAATCACCCTTGTATGTTTTTAGCTCACATAATATAATGTAAAAGTATGAATTTAGGTGTCTGTAACAGAATAGACATGGAAACAAAAAAAAGAGATGAGTAAATGCATTTCTATAATTTCAAAAATATGTATTTTTACATCCGGTGAGGTAGTGCCAAGATGGAGGCGCGGTGGCTTCAAAATAGCGCCCCTGTTGTCATCTAGTGTATTTATAAATCATTGCATACAACGCATAAAAATTATAAAATCGGCAGTAATTATTATTTTTTTTTACAATAATTATTTGTGTAAAACGACAGACATGCTCTCGCTTTAAAACAAAGTACAAACTCTTGTGGTATGGTAGCTCAAAAATGCATGGTAAGAAACGGCAGATAACACAGCTCAATCAAAACCGTATAACCTATAGCAGAGCGCTTTGACACACCCACTCCTTTCCTTTTGACACACCCACTACTTACCACACGCCCACTCCTTTCCTTTTGACACACCCACTCCTTCCCACACGCCCACTCCTTTCCTTTCGACACACCCACTCGCCGCCATATTGAGATGCAGCTACCCCCTGCTCATCTTTTAGCCAGGTGCATCAAATTATGCTGATTGAGGATGCAAGAAAATACCATATAACTGTATATAACCTTTTATAACTGTATATGTCTATTGGCTCGATAGGCTACACAATTATCTGACCACAAATAATTATTCACCAATGTAATCATTTTGCAAGACTCATATTTGAAATATATTTTAAATGTTACAAGACTCCTTTCTACTTGAGTCTTGATTTAGCTAACATCATTAACACAAATGTAGCCTGCCCTGGGCATTAGAGAGAAATGTAGTAATTCCAACGTGTATGTTTATGACGCGTACACCATACACACCTTTCTTTGTCTAACAGTTGAAGCAGCCTCCTGTCCTCCACCGTCCTCATGGCTGACGAGATCAGGAGAATAGCTGCTCTGCTAGATCAGCCTCTGAGTGAGAGAGACCAAGAACTCATCACTTACGTCAAGCACAAGTTTGCCACCGACTTCAAAAAAGGTGAGCGAGTGACCCTACTAGGCTACTGTACAACATCACCTTACTTCATCAAAAGCCACTGGAGTGAATGGATGAAATGTAATGCAATGAATCACTACTGACTGCTACCACACTTTGCTTTGTGTTTTCCAAGACCACAGTTACTTCTCTGAGAAGGTTGTTACCCGCAGTGACACAAAGTATGGCCTCATACAAAATGGCCAGGCCAGGAAGAACTATTACAGGAGACAGGAGCTGCTCAGTAAAGGCTTTTTCTCCCCTGTCAACACGTATGAAACATAATACACTGAGTATACAAAACATTAAGAACACCTTGCTATCCATGATGTCTGTGTGTATATACACTGTAAACTTAATGCATTGCCTTGTCCCCTTGGATAGACCATACAAAACATTAAGAACACCTTGGTCTCCATGATGTGTGTGTGTGTGTATATACACTGTAAACTTAATGCATTGCCTTGTCCCTTGGATAGACCGTACAGAACAGTGGGAATGCTTTACTCTGACAACGTTGATCTCTTCTCAACCTGGCTCACATCAGAGGACCAAACGTCACTGAAGGTGACACACATCTCAATGTGTTTTGTATAGTTGTTTAACATGGCTGGTTCCTCACTCTGAGTCATTTTATGACAGACACAGTGGGAAAAGAAGTTTGGAAAAAAAACAGTGATCTCCAGCAAATTCACTCAGGAGAAGACTAAAAAGGTGAGGGGGGGGAGAGGGGGGGGGAGAGAGGGATGGGTGGGGGGACTTATCGTATAATTACGACCAAACATAATTCATTATCATGCAGTAAATCATTATTCCTTATCACATTCATTGATTTTGAATTGTATATATTTCAACTGTCCCCCCCCCCCCCCAAAAAAAATAATAATAATATATATATATACACTGCTCAAAAAAATAAAGGGAACACTTAAACAACACAATGTAACTCCAAGTCAATCACACTTCTGTAAAATCAAACTGTCCACTTAGGAAGCAACACTGATTGACAATAAATTTCACATGCTGTTGTGCAAATGGAATAGACAACAGGTTGAAATTATAGGCAATTAGCAAGACACCCCCAATAAAGGAGTGGTTCTGCAGGTGTGACCACAGACCACTTCTCAGTTCCTATGCTTCCTGGCTGATGTTTTGGTCACTTTTGAATGCTGGCGGTGCTTTCACTCTAGTGGTAGCATGAGACGGAGTCTACAACCCACACAAGTGGCTCAGGTAGTGCAGCTCATCCAGGATGGCACATCAATGCGAGCTGTGGCAAGAAGGTTTGCTGTGTCTGTCAGCGTAGTGTCCAGAGCATGGAGGCGCTACCAGGAGACAGGCCAGTACATCAGGAGACGTGGAGGAGGCCGTAGGAGGGCAACAACCTAGCAGCAGGACCGCTACCTCCGCCTTTGTGCAAGGAGGAGCAGGAGGAGCACTGCCAGAGCCCTGCAAAATGACCTCCAGCAGGCCACAAATGTGCATGTGTCTGCTCAAACGGTCAGAAACAGACTCCATGAGGGTGGTATGAGGGCCCGACGTCCACAGGTGGGGGTTGTGCTTACAGCCCAACACCGTGCAGGACGTTTGGCATTTGCCAGAGAACACCAAGATTGGCAAATTCGCCACTGGCGCCCTGTGCTCTTCACAGATGAAAGCAGGTTCACACTGAGCACATGTGACAGACGTGACAGCGTCTGGAGACGCCGTGGAGAACGTTCTGCTGCCTGCAACATCCTCCAGCATGACCGGTTTGGCGGTGGGTCAGTCATGGTGTGGGGTGGCATTTCTTTGGGGGGCCGCACAGCCCTCCATGTGCTCGCCAGAGGTAGCCTGACTGCCATTAGGTACCGAGATGAGATCCTATGCTGGTGCGGTTGGCCCTGGGTTCCTCCTAATGCAAGACAATGCTAGACCTCATGTGGCTGGAGTGTGTCAGCAGTTCCTGCAAGAGGAAGGCATTGATGCTATGGACTGGCCCGCCCGTTCCCCAGACCTGAATCCAATTGAGCACATCTGGGACATCATGTCTCGCTCCATCCACCAACGCCACGTTGCACCACAGACTGTCCAGGAGTTGGCGGATGCTTTAGTCCAGGTCTGGGAGGAGATCCCTCAGGAGACCATCCGCCACCTCATCAGGAGCATGCCCAGGCATTGTAGGGAGGTCATACAGGCACGTGGAGGCCACACACTACTGAGCCTCATTTTGACTTGTTTTAAGGACATTACATCAAAGTTGGATCAGCCTGTAGTGTGGTTTTCCACTTTAATTTTGAGTGTGATTCCAAATCCAGACCTCCATGGGTTAATAAATTTGATTTCCATTGATAATTGTTGTGTGATTTTGTTGTCAGCACATTCAACTATGTAAAGAAAAAAGTATTTAATAAGAATATTTCATTCATTCAGATCTAGGATGTGTTATTTTAGTGTTCCCTTTATTTTTTTGAGCAGTGTATTATTTCCCCCAGGAGGAGAACGTCAGAGCCCCTCCAGTGGAGAACCTGAATGGTTTCCTCCAGCTGAAACAGTACATGAGCGAGATGGTCTCCATCAGACGTGCTCTCCACTCTGGACGCCCCCTCATTTCTTGCCTCAGGGACCAGGTAAAGCACTGTGGGGAAAACAGAACTCAGGAGAAACCCAGTAAAAAACAAATGTTTTAACTTCAAAATCAGTTTTTGTGTAGTAGATAGCCTGATTGTACTTAACGGCACATGTGGGCTTCCGGCGATGCTGTTTTGATATAATTTCAGCCTTAGGGTTCTATTCATACTTCTTGAAATGTACAGGGTGTTGGTCCGTCTCGCTGTAACAGGGTGTTGGTCCGTCTCGCTGTAACAGGGTGTTGGTCCGTCTCGCTGTAACAGGGTGTTGGTCCGTCTCGCTGTAACAGGGTGTTGGTCCGTTTCGCTGTAACAGGGTGTTGGTCCGTCTCGCTGTAACAGGGTGTTGGTCCGTCTCGCTGTAACAGGGTGTTGGTCCGTCTCGCTGTAACAGGGTGTTGGTCCGTCTCGCTGTAACAGGGTGTTGGTCCGTCTCGCTGTAACAGGGTGTTGGTCCGTCTCGCTGTAACAGGATGTTGGTCCGTCTCGCTGTAACAGGGTGTTGGTCCGTCTCGCTGTAACAGGATGTTGGTCCGTCTCGCTGTAACAGGGTGTTGGTCCGTCTCGCTGTAACAGGGTGTTGGTCCGTCTCGCTGTAACAGGGTGTTGGTCCGTCTCGCTGTAACAGGATGTTGGTCCGTCTCGCTGTAACAGGATGTTGGTCCGTCTCGCTGTAACAGGGTGTTGGTCCGTCTCGCTGTAACAGGGTGTTGGTCCGTCTCGCTGTAACAGGGTGTTGGTCCGTCTCGCTGTAACAGGGTGTTGGTCCGTTTCGCTGTAACAGGGTGTTGGTCCGTCTCGCTGTAACAGGATGTTGGTCCGTCTCGCTGTAACAGGGTGTTGGTCCGTCTCGCTGTAACAGGGTGTTGGTCCGTTTCGCTGTAACAGGGTGTTGGTCCGTCTCGCTGTAACAGGGTGTTGGTCCGTCTCGCTGTAACAGGGTGTTGGTCCGTTTCGCTGTAACAGGGTGTTGGTCCGTCTCGCTGTAACAGGGTGTTGGTCCGTCTCGCTGTAACAGGGTGTTGGTCCGTCTCGCTGTAACAGGGTGTTGGTCCGTCTCGCTGTAACAGGGTGTTGGTCCGTCTCGCTGTAACAGGGTGTTGGTCCGTCTCGCTGTAACAGGGTGTTGGTCCGTCTCGCTGTAACAGGGTGTTGGTCCGTCTCGCTGTAACAGGGTGTTGGTCCGTCTCGCTGTAACAGGGTGTTGGTCCGTCTCGCTGTAACAGGATGTTGGTCCGTCTCGCTGTAACAGGATGTTGGTCCGTCTCGCTGTAACAGGGTGTTGGTCCGTCTCGCTGTAACAGGTTGTTGGTCCGTCTCGCTGTAACAGAGTGTTGGTCCGTTTCGCTGTAACAGGGTGTTGGTCCGTCTCGCTGTAACAGGGTGTTGGTCCGTTTCGCTGTAACAGGGTGTTGGTCCGTCTCGCTGTAACAGGGTGTTGGTCCGTCTCGCTGTAACAGGGTGTTGGTCCGTTTCGCTGTAACAGGGTGTTGGTCCGTCTCGCTGTAACAGGGTGTTGGTCCGTCTCGCTGTAACAGGGTGTTGGTCCGTCTCGCTGTAACAGGATGTTGGTCCGTCTCGCTGTAACAGGATGTTGGTCCGTCTCGCTGTAACAGGGTGTTGGTCCGTCTCGCTGTAACAGGGTGTTGGTCCGTCTCGCTGTAACAGGGTGTTGGTCCGTCTCGCTGTAACAGGGTGTTGGTCCGTTTCGCTGTAACAGGGTGTTGGTCCGTCTCGCTGTAACAGGGTGTTGGTCCGTCTCGCTGTAACAGGGTGTTGGTCCGTCTCGCTGTAACAGGATGTTGGTCCGTCTCGCTGTAACAGGATGTTGGTCCGTCTCGCTGTAACAGGGTGTTGGTCCGTTTCGCTGTAACAGGGTGTTGGTCCGTCTCGCTGTAACAGGGTGTTGGTCCGTCTCGCTGTAACAGGATGTTGGTCCGTCTCGCTGTAACAGGGTGTTGGTCCGTCTCGCTGTAACAGGGTGTTGGTCCGTCTCGCTGTAACAGGGTGTTGGTCCGTCTCGCTGTAACAGGGTGTTGGTCCGTCTCGCTGTAACAGGATGTTGGTCCGTCTCGCTGTAACAGGGTGTTGGTCCGTCTCGCTGTAACAGGATGTTGGTCCGTCTCGCTGTAACAGGATGTTGGTCCGTCTCGCTGTAACAGGGTGTTGGTCCGTCTCGCTGTAACAGGGTGTTGGTCCGTCTCGCTGTAACAGGGTGTTGGTCCGTCTCGCTGTACAGGATGTTGGTCCGTCTCGCTGTAACATGAAGAATTCATGTTGTCTCCTCTATTTTCTCATTGTAAAGGATAAACCGTTACTGCTAATGAAGAAACATGTGTCTCCCAAGACACCATGTGACCGAGCCCTATCAGGTTGGTCACCTAAAGCACAATGCAGAATGAATTACAATGCTCTACTACGGAGACATTCTACTATGCTGACCACATACCCTACGATCCTTCTGTCTCCTCAGCTGATAAAGAGACTATACCACCACTGTCCATGTCCATGAACCAACAGGCACTGGACCCAGAGGAAGAGGAGAACTTACAGTACGTTGTGTACTGTCTATTTATGTGACTTGTAAATCAAGTTTTAAATCACACCCGATACTACTACTAAACATAGATTGCTGCAGTTTTATCAATCATACTCCCATACGATGCTAGATTACTTATTGATAAGAAAGTTGTCTGCCACTTGCTATAGGCCTTTGTATTTCCTGCTCTCTTCCTAGGAGGATACAGTACAGGAAGCAGAAGCTGTTCTCAGAGAAACTCCAGTGGATTTACATGGTCCTGTGTGGCATCTCTCACATGCGAAACAGAGACTTGAAGACACTGGTGAGCCTAAGCTAGTGCAGTCATACGTCATATTGCAGAGTCTACCGGACTACCTCTGGGATGTGTTGGAAGGCATTTAATAGTAACAGAACCTTCCAGGTTCCTCTCAACAGCAGCTATGTGAACATCATCATGAAGGACACCGAGAAGACCAACATCCTGTTGAAGCAGTCGCACAGCTACAACCCTCCGTTGAATTACACCAGGCAGCTGGTGTCCCTGGCCACCGAGGACTGTCACAGCATCAGCCGTGACGTGTGGGACACCTTTATCAGCCACCAGGACACCACAGGTGACAATATGACCTAGTCGATTGGAACAATCTATTGAGTGTCACCTGAATTGCAATATTCAATTATCAACCAAACAATGATACGACTGTCTCACCCCATGATGCGACTGTCTCACCCCATGATGCGACTGTCTCACCCCATGATGCGACTGTCTCACCCCATGATGCGACTGTCTCCCCCCATGATGCGACTGTCTCCCCCCATGATGCGACTGTCTCCCCCATGATACGACTGTCTCCCCCCATGATGCGACTGTCTCCCCCCATGATGCGACTGTCTCCCCCCATGATGCGACTGTCTCACCCCATGATGCGACTGTCTCACCCCATGATGCGACTGTCTCACCCCATGATGCGACTGTCTCCCCCCATGATGCGACTGTCTCACCCCATGATGCGACTGTCTCACCCCATGATGCGACTGTCTCCCCCCATGATGCGACTGTCTCACCCCATGATGCGACTGTCTCTCCTGTGAATCTCAGAGCCCTTGAAGTTAACCACCATCCGAACCACAGGGTAAGAAAATGAACAATAAAAACACATTACAGATCTGTTCTCCCATGTCGTAATACGTTGCTTGTCTATAATCATAGATATAAAGCTCTGCTGTCGGGGCCCAGGCGCAAGCTTGGCCAGAGAGAGCCAGACGGAGATGGATACATGCCCCCATGGCTGCTACTGCTGCTGGATGAGAACAGTCAGTCTGCACAATATTACACACACACACACACACACACACACACACACACACACACACACACACACACACACACACACACACACACACACACACAGGACTGAGAGTAGAGATCACACACTCAAGCAGACCCAAGTATACACATACACACAACAATGACGATGATGCCATCCATGTCCCATGTTGTTCCCACTTAGACACTATGTGGCTCTGTAACACTTCATTATGTGATTATTTCCCTACACTAAGGCTAAGGAAATACAGAAAGCCAAAACTTTCAATGTCGAGACTGCAAGCACAGCGCCACTGGTGGCATTGTTGGTTGTGGGTTTTGGACTCTGCCACAGCATGAATTCCTGAAGGATTGTGGGATTGTATACCTCACCAACTACATTCCACCCGTGGCCAGGCTGTGTTCATGTGTTGCCATTAAACACATCACTTCAGTACAAATCCTTTGAAATACCAAAATTATATGTTGTTCTAGGAATGGCAATGCATTCTACATTAGATAAATAAATTCACTGTTGTGTATACAGTATCTCTAATGTTTGCTTTTATACTCACCTCGTTTTTGCCTTTTTCCCGACAGCGTCCCTAGAGAAAACAGTCAAGTGAGTTTTAAACAAAAACAAAATTGAATGATTTCCTATACGTAAAATGTATATTTTATTTGCATAGTTGAGTGGTAAAGATAAAACGAGTGTTTTTCATTCCCTCACCTAGGCCTGGTGTAGACCAGTCAGGCATGCTGGAGAGAGCCAAGGCCCATTACCAGGATGTGAAGAAGGTTCTGAACATCCCGATGGAGTCGGTCGTGTTTCAAAAGAGAAAGTGAGGAGGACACTGTCAATCTACAGTACATGTCGCTGTCAGACAGTGTTTTTGTAGAGGATCGTTTGTTCTGGATGATCTACCTGTTATTTAAGCAATAAGGCACGAGGGGATGTGGTATATGGCCAATATACCACGGCTAAGGGCTGTTCTTATGCACAACGCGGCGTGCCTGGACACAGCCCTTAGCCGTGGTGTATTGACCATATCACAACCCCCCCGATGTGCCTTATTGCTACTATAAACTGCTTACCAACGTAATTAGAGCAGTAAAAATACATGTTTGGTCATACCCATGGTATATGGTCTGATATACCACGGCTGTCAGCCAATCAGCATTCAGGGCTCGAACTACCCAGTTTATAATATACTAATATATGCCATTTAACAGACGCTTTTACCGTAAGCAATTTACAGTCATTTTACGTATGGGTGTCCCCAGCGGGAATCGAACCCGCGCTCGATCGACTGAGCCACACAGGAACACGCCTGTTGAAGTTAATCATTAGAGGCGCAATCTGTAGGTTCTCTGTCAAGTATGGCAGTATCAGGAAGTACAAACACAATCAATCTGAAATTACAAAAAAAGTTGGATTTTGGCCAAAATGCACTTGCAAACCTCCCTTCACCTCGCATAACATGGATTTAGATTTCATGACCAAAAATTGTTACTTTGTCATCAAGATGTCCTACAGAGACTCATTGTAGTCCCATTCTCTGTCCTTAGGAACCGAGAGGAGAGGATTAGAACTCTTTTCAATGCTCTAATGGCCTCAAAGTCCGACGCTGGTCTGTCCTCACTTCTTACCTCTCTGAAGAGTGAGCTGAAGCCCAAATCCACCACTGGTCTCTGGTAGGCCCCTTCTCGCCTCTCTCATGTAAACATCATGTGGTGTAACTCAATACTTTCAAGTGGCTCGAAACGCTTTCCTTCATCCTCAGTTCATGTTAGAAAGTTGGAACAGAATCAGAAATGTAAAATAATAAAATGTTAATCACATGAACAGGTTTGCGACCCTGCAGAGTGATGCCACAGAATTGTCCGGAGACACGGACTCCAAATACAACATCATACTGCAGAAGATCTCAGAGTTTCAAAGCTTCTCCAACAAAAAGCTCCCCTACTCCAAGGTATAAAACGTGACAGAACGCTCAGATAGAAATACAGTGTAGAACAAACCTTTGTCACAGAGAATAGGCAATCGTGTCGGATCTATGCGTGGCAGTTCTATCTGCAGCATTCTGAAAGGTTCACCTGTCCTAGAAGACACAGAAACATACTCAACCTGGATCGTACTCATTAAGGCACACTAGCAAAACGTTCTGTAATGGAAACTAAAAAACAAGCGGTTCTTACTGGACAAGATGAACCCTGTTTCAGTACTGTTTTCTTTTGTTTGATTCCTAATGAACATGACCCTGTCTCTCTCTGAAGGAGAAGTTCTGTCTCCTGGTCCTCTCCATGTCACCCAATCAGCTGCTTCGACCGGCCATGCAGGAAGCACTGCTCTTCCTCACGGAGAATGTGCTGCTGTTGTTGCCGCGGCATCTCAAACAGTGGTACCAGTACCTGAAGCTCCCCTTCCCCACCACGGCAACCGCCTCCTAAAAAAAATGGGATCCGCCTACTTGCACTGGTGCTCTCTCTGTTCTTCACTACCTGTCTACAATGCGGTGTATATTGGGGAATATAGTCATTTCAGACAGCCCTGGGTTCTTGGTGGGATAGCCAATGTTGGGGGCTCAGGTAAAGACCATCTGTTCACTGGTTGAGCCATTAAAACATGTTAAAAAATATTTGTTTTTCTCTAAACTGATTTTTTGGTAATGTTTTTGAATGTTAAGCTATTGGGTTGTGAAGCCCCATCTTTTTTATATATAGAGAGAGAACTAGCTCATATCCTCTAGCTACAGACCATGACAGTGGAACATAAATATTTAAGTATCTAGCAGAACATGGGAATAACCACAGAACCACTGGTATGTCTTCATCTACAATACTTCATAATCCACTCAGGTTTAGCACACACAAACACACACACACACACACACACACACTCACACACACAAACACACACAAACACACACACAGAGGGGGAGCTTTCAGCTAGTGCCTCACTACCTGACCATCTGAGTGTCACTCACAGTGACGAGAGAGAGGTTGGAGAGAGAGAGGTTAGAGGAGAGAGAGAGGGTTGAGAGGAGAGAGGGTGTAGAGAGAGAGGGTTGAGAAACAGCGTGAGGGTAGAGAGAGAGGAGAGGGTAGAGAGAGAGGAGAGGGGCGGAGGGAGAGAGAGGGTTGAGAAACAGCGTGAGGGTAGAGAGAGAGGAGAGGGGCGGAGGGAGAGAGAGGGTTGAGAAACAGCGTGAGGGTAGAGAGAGAGGAGAGGGGCGGAGGGAGAGAGAGGGTTGAGAAACAGCGTGAGGGTGGAGAGAGAGGAGAGGGGCGGAGGGAGAGAGAGGGTTGAGAAACAGCGTGAGGTTAGAGAGAGAGGAGAGGGGCGGAGGGAGAGAGAGGGTTGAGAAACAGCGTGAGGGTGGAGAGGGGCGGAGGGAGAGAGAGGGTTGAGAAACAGCGTGAGGGTGGAGAGAGAGGAGAGGGGCTGAGGGAGAGAGAGGGTTGAGAAACAGCGTGAGGGTGGAGAGAGAGGAGAGGGGCGGAGGGAGAGAGGGAGGTTGTGATTCCCCTACAGAGAACCATGGCAGTGTTCTATATCCTCCTCTCCTGCTTTATCAAAATGTTTTAATATCCGCATCAATCTGGGTTAATCTCATCCTGTCACGGTGTCAGTAAATTGAGACAACTTTAACATGGAGATAATGATCTCCCATGGGGAGAGAGAGAGAGCAATTGGTAGAGAAAAAGGGACAGAGGGGCAAGAAAGTCCATCACAAAACTTTGCAAGCTACAAAAAAATCATGTTTTTGATTGCTCTAGCCCCCCTTGAACTCGTTATAAAGTACCACAGCCACATATTTCATTGAGTTTACAGCTGGTTTTCTCAGCATTGCACACACACTTGCCTCTGACCTCGACTGTCTGCTTGATGTTGTTTGGTGGAACAGGAACAGGTTGTGGGCCATAATTAATTCCTTTTGCTTCTTTCCTGTCGCATATTCTTCGGAGTTAAATGTGAGGGTTATCTGAGGTGAAACAAGAGGAGAAGAGATAGAATTAAGCAGGCCAAAACTGTTCAGCTTACACAGAGTCCATTGCTTACAGATGTCTGATTTAGCACCTGATTAGATGTAAAGAAGGAAAATCAGAGGTATCTTAGCCCTAAATAACAATCGTTGTGCATTATGTTAGTAGTGGGTGTTGAGGACAGGCAGTTTCTGTTCCGGTCACTAGGTGGCAGCAGAGGGCCTCGGTCAATGCTGGTCTTACTGCTGTCAGGAGGTTAAAAACACCAAATGGAAAACCAAGTCAGCTGTGAAATGTGTACAGTACCAGTCAAAAGTTTGGACACACCTACTCATTCAAGGGTTTTTCTGTATTTTAGAATAATAGTGACGACATCAAAACTATGAAATAACACTAATGGAATCATGTAGTACCCCAAAAAAGTGTTAAACCAATCAAAATATATTTTATATTTGAGATTCTTCAAAGTAGCCACCCTTTGCCTTGATGACAGCTTTGCACACTCTTGGCATTCTCTCAACCTGCTTCATGAGGTAGTCACCTGGAATGCATTTCAATTAACAGATCTGCCTTGTTAAGTTACTTTGTGGAATTTCTTTCCTTAATGTGTTTGAGCAAATCCGTGGTGTTGTGACAAGGTAGGGGTGGTATACAGACGATAGCCCTATTTGGTAAAAGACCAAGTCCATATTATGGCAAGAACAGCTCAAATAAGCAAAGAGAAAAGACAGTCCATCATTACTTTAAGACATGAAGGTCAGTCAATACGGAACATGGAGGGAGAGGAAGAGGAGGAAAGGGTGAATGGTAGAAGGACCCGAGCCGTTTTCAGAATCACTACAGGTCATACTCTGCTAGCGGAGCAGTGTAACTCGCCAGAACAAACCACTTCCTACACACTCAGATGGCCCATATATGCTACACACACATCTACCACGTCACACTAGACCGCTCTCCCGGGTCCTGGTCAGTTCCTGCATTGCATGATGGGAAAATTTGTGTATGTACAGTTGAAGTCAGAAGTTTAAATACACCTTAACCAAATACATTTATACTCAGTTTTTCACAATTCCTGAATTTTAATCCAAGTAAAAATTCCCTGTCTTAGGTCAGTTAGGATCACCACTTTATTTTAAGATTGTGAAATGTCAGAATAATAGTAGAGAGAATGATTTATTTCAGCTTTTGTTTTTTCATCACATTCCCAGTGGGTCAGAAGTTTACATACACTCAATTAGTATTTGGTAGCATTGTCTTTAAATTGTTTAACTTGGGTCAAACGTTTTGGGTAGCCTTCCACAAGCTTCCCACAATAAGTTGGGTGAATTTTGGCCCATTCCTCCTGACAGAGCTGGTGTAACTGAGTCAGGTTTGTAGGCCTCCTTGCTCGCACACGCTTTTTAAGTTCTGCCTACAAATTTTCTATGGGATTGAGGTCAGGACTTTGTGATGGCCACTCCAATACCTTGACTTTGTTGTCCTTAAGCCATTTTGCCACAACTTTGGAAGTATGCTTGGGGTCATTGTCCATTTGGAAGACCCATTTGCGTACAAGCTTTAACTTCCTGACTGATGTCTTGAGATGTTGCTTCAATATATCCACATAATTTTCCTTCGTCATGATGCCATCTATTTTGTGAAGTGCACCAGTCCCTCCTGCAGCAAAGCACCCCCACAACATGATGCTGCCACCTCCGTGCTTCTCGTTTGGGATGGTGTTCTTCGGCTTGCAAGCATCCCCCTTTTTCCTCCAAACATAACAATGATCATTATGGCCAAACAGTTCTATTTTTGTTTCATCAGACTAGAGGACATTTCTCCAAAAAGTACAATCTTTGTCCCCATGTGCAGTTTGGCTTTTTTATGACGTTTTTTGAGCAGTGGCTTCTTCCTTGCTGAGTGGCCTTTCAGGAAATGTCGATATAGGACTCGTTTTACTGTGGATATAGATACTTTTGTACCTGCTTCCTCCAACATCTTCACAAGGTCCTTTGCTGTTGTTCTGGGATTGATTTGCACTTTTCGCACAAAAGTACATTCATCTCTAGGAGACAGAATGCGTCTCCTTCCTGATCGGTATGACGGCTGCGTGGTCCCATGGTGTATATACTTGCGTACTATTGTTCGTACAGATGAACGTGGTACCTTCAGGCGTTTGGAAATTGCTCCCAAGGATGAACCAGACTTGTGGAGGTCCACCATTTTTTTCTGAGGTCTTGGCTGATTTATTTTTATTTTCCCATGATGTCAAGCAAAGAGGCACTGAGTTTGAAGGTAGGCCTTGAAATACATCCACAGGTACACCTCCAATTAGGCTAATTGACATCATTTGAGTTATCATGAGCTTCTAAAGCCATGACATCATTTTCTGGAATTTTCCAAGCTGTTTATAGGCACAGTCAACTCAGTGTATGTAAACTTCTGACCCACTGGAATTGTGATAGTGAATTATAAGTGAAATAATCTGTCTGTAAACAATTGTTGGAAAAATTACTTGTGTCGTGCATAAAGTAGATGTCCTAACCGACTTGCCAAAACTATAGTTTGTTAACAAGATATTTGTGGAGTGGTTGAAAAACAAGTTTTAATGACTCCAACCTAAGTGTATGTAAACTTCCCACTTCAACTGCATGTATGTATGTGTAACTACTGATGTCTGGAAACTAATAATATGCATCATGGTAATGCCTAGATTTCCATACAGCGATAAGGCTGTGATGCAGTGATAAGGCTGCGATGCAGCGATAAGGCTGTGATAAGGCTGCGATGCAGCGATAAGGCTGTGATAAGGCTGCGATGCAGCGATAAGGCTGTGATGCAGCGATAAGGCTGTGATAAGGCTGTGATGCAGCGATAAGGCTGCGATAAGGCTGTGATGCAGCGATAAGGCTGTGATGCTGCGATAAGGCTGTGATGCTGCGATAAGGCTGCGATGCAGCGATAAGGCTGTGATGCAGTGAAGAAAGGAAACCCATGACAAGGTGTAGGTAGGTATTATTTGTTTTAATCCTTAGAAACTGCAGCATTGGACAAGTTCTGAAGCGGTAAACCATGTTGTTGAACACCAGGATGATGGGGTCAGAACAAGACATTTCCCCCATGCGCACGCGCGCACACTCACACTTTCTTACTAGTCACACACACAGTAGCAGTGCAAAGTACTGGAGCGGGAGATCAAACAGTAGAACACTGACACAGAGCCAGGCTAAGGAATTAAGGGGGACTCCATTCACAGCCTTTCCATATACAGCAAACTAAGAGGACATATTACTGACACCCACCCTCCCTCCCTCCCCATCTCCCAAACCACAACTGTCATTTTCTCATATATAGAAAATAGATAAATATATTCCCACAATACATTCTCTAGTTTAAGACTGATCAATATGAGCCTGTTGGTTCAATATATACCAAAAAGTCCATGCATCCACGATATACATACAGTACAATAAAGAGTCAACAAACGTCAATACAGTATCAAGATGGACATTAACTTCAGCAATTATATTTACTGTACCAGCACTTACAAACCTGTTGAGGGAGGGTTCCTCTGTGTGTGTGTGTGTGTGTGTGTGTGTGTGTGTGTGGCCCTTTTCAGCAGTCACCACCTCTGACCTGAGCCAGGAAAACATAGGTGCCGGGAGTCTGGGACTATTGGGCCAAATAACTGCCACTCCAGCCTGTAGTCAAGGAAACAGACACTAGGGCAAGGAGTAGGGTTCCCCAGTGTGAAGGGTAAACAGTCACCCAACAAACAGCTATTCTGACTCTAGTCTACTGACATCATTGACGCTCAAGGTAATGTGTCAGCCTATTAATAATGAAAATATAAAAAATTCCCTAATACTAAGCAATAGAGATACAAATTCACTATAATTATATTGGACTTAAAATCTAAAATTACCATTATCATAATAAATCAACAACAATCATTATATTTTCATTAAAATAAGCAGGCTCAATGTAAGCTTCCTTGACCGGTGGTTGCTTTGGAAAAGGGGCCACTGTATGGTAAAAATAATGTGGGGGAAATCTATCAATATCATGTTGTAAAAGGCAACAAAAATGTAATAAATTGTGAGTGAACGGTAAGCTTAATGAACAAGCTATCAGGGGTCTGCAGAAGCACCAAGTCAATTTGTCCTTCAGGCTGAGAGTGAGCAGGAGAGAGAGAACGAGGAGGGAGAGAGAGAGGGGGGGGGGGGGGGGGTAAGAGAGAATGAGAGACAGAAACAGAAAACAAGAGAGAATGAGAGAAAGTGGAAAGAAATCCAAGATGGCCGAGTGTTGGCACAGTGGCTGCCACCGTTGCTAGGTGACGAACTGAGGGTACACAAGAACCACCTTTGCGGTTGCTTCTCATTATGAACAGAGTGACCCCCCTTAGGGTACCGCAGGGAGGGAGGGGGGGGTAATGTATCCTAACCACATTTTAAAGTCTTTGTTTCCCAAAATCTATCTAATCTAAATCCCACTGAGCTAGACTACTATCTATATTAAATCAGGAATGCCCAATCTCCTCAAGTTGTTTGTAAATGTTGGCACAGCACGAAGAAGATCTAAAATATTCACATTTCAGCAAACGAAGCAGAACAAACAAACTTAACCTATTGAACTGTAACATCTCCCCCCCCCCCCATGTTCACAGTTTTTATTTTTCCATGTCTTGTTAAGCCAAGAGGATGCACCCTAAAAAGCCACAGGCAATGACAATAAGGAATTGGCAATATGACGTTTTTTTTTTTCACACCACAGTCCCGCAGAGAAGGGGGCGTACAGTCAGAGGAGCATCTACAGTGCTCTAAGGGTAACACCTTCAGGTATAGACACACACACTACAATATTAACATCTCAGTTGTTACAGTTTGAAGGTGGTACAGCAGTTGTCCATTTTATCATAGAACTTAACCAACATTGGCTGTGACCTGAAATGTCCACTTTATAAAAAGAAAAACATTTAAAATAATAAATGGCATGAAGACATTAAATTAAAATGTACAAATTAGTCAGCGAACACCAAATGCATGAAATCTTCCACAGCATTAATTTCTAATTTCAAACATTAAATATTCAACCACTTAAATACCCAAACTCAATTTTCATCAACTGGCCTAAAAATGTTGAAGGAAATGGCATCTAGAGCACCTGGTCAAGATGTAGGCTTACGGTTAAATACGCCGGGGTGCCAGATCAAACCGCTAAACGGACTCTACTTGGATCCTTTCTGTCCTTCATTGATTCTACTTGATGAAATGTCTGATTTAGCGCTAACACGTCACGTTTAATGTGACGCGTTAGCGATCTTCACGGTCAAATTCAACGGTTTACTTAGGGTTTGATTTCATCTAGTAAAGCTATCGGGCTCCATCCTGGACTGGAAGACTGGGGACTAAACCATAGGTCCCAACACCTCCTCCCTATAAGGCCTCAAAAGGGAATCCTCACAGACTTCCTCTCTGGGTGCAGCTTTAGAGGTGCATGGTTTGGAACAAGGCCATAGACCCGGCTTAGGAACAGAGGGGACTAACTGAGAATTGGATAAAGAATTAGGATGGTCAAGTACATAATACCAAGACATGATCTTTGGATCTTGAATCTCTCCTTCTCGCTTACTGACGATCGGAAAGGCCAACATGTAACAGGGATTCTTACACTAAAGACCGCAACTCTTTATGAGACCAAGGCCCGTATTCACAATGTATCTAGGATCAGTTTTTCCTTTCAGATCATAACGAATAAGACAGTAAGGACCTGTTCCTAGATCAGCACTCGTACTCTGAGACACCCTGTGAATATAGGCCCTGGAATGTCCAGAATTGAGAACTTCGACCAAAATTCTAAATCAATTTTACAGTTCCAGGTTTCATTGAATAGGCAAAGGCATCCCACTTGGCACAGATGTCAATTCAATGTTGGTTCAACGTGTGGAAACAACGTTGATTCAACCAGTGTGTGCCCAATGGGGTGACTGACTGGACAGATGATACCTGTTGAATAGCTACAAAGCGAGCTTGTTGAGCCCTAACAAGGCGTGCTTGTTGAGCCCTAACAAAGTGTGCTTGTAGAGCCCTAACAAAGTGTGCTTGTAGAGCCCTAACAAAGCGTGCTTGTTGAGCCCTAACAAAGCGTGCTTGTTGAGCCCTAACAAAGCGTGCTTGTTGAGCCCTAACAAAGCGTGCTTGTTGAGCCCTAAGGGAAGTTGATAACATTTTTGAAAATGTCTGCACCTATCAAAAATGGAATACAAATGAGGACCACGTTTCAAAAAGGTTTCTATACTCCAACCAAAATAGTCGTTTTCCAGTAGTCATTTTCTTCAGAGATCCCACAGACAGGACCAACGCACGTAGGAGCTGAACGCTCAAAGGCCTCTCTCACCTCACCTGTCTCCCACTAACTAGACACCCCCCGTACGGATCAGTCCAAAACACAAAATGAATACTTTTATACTGAACAGTGTGTTCATCAAAACATGTTCCAGTCTTTTCGCACCGCAGTTTTAAAAAAAACAAATAAAATACAAAACAGTACATTTATATCATGACTCATTTTAAACAATTCACTTTTTTGTTTTAAACAAGACTATAGACATGTAGGCGTATGCAGACTGTGACGTAGCATAATCAACATTGAGAAAACAATGATATAGCGCTTGAATAAAATACTAGAATCCAACGTTTTGGCTTGTAGGTCAATATGTGCTACTACCATTCTCTCCTGTAACCTGTGTGGATAGTGATGAGTACATGACCATCAGTGCTCTTCTCTCAACAAAAAAACCCGAATTAACCCATGTTCTTCAGTTAGTAGCACGAAGTTACATATTCACAGAAACTAGTAGCCAAGCAGTGTTCCTAGTGGGAGACTTAAAGGGTGTTTATCTGGAGGCTTGATGCATGCTCGTGTCCCATCCATGCACTAACCCAGAGGTTTAGTACTGATTGTTTTACCCTACGTTGTCGCTATTGTGTAAGAAGCTTTAGCGCATGCAAATGCTAACCTAGCTGGCTAGCTAAGCAACGGGAATGACCTTGAGATTAGAAAAAAACACTTGGCTTTACTCACAGCATAGCACGGGATTGAGTCGCCATCCACAGATTGTGTGTCTGTCTATTGCATAAGGACGTTACTACAAAAACGAGAAGCAGGCAAAAAGGGTATTCCCTTGATTCAGGCAGGATGACATAATTCCACGAGCCTGCAGCTCTGGCAGGATTTATTGCACACTTTACCAGAGGGGGGAACCTTACTAAAAGCCCTACCAGCCAAACTATAGATTTTGCAGGCGTTTTTTTGCACTGGTTTCACACTCATACACAGCACACATACACTGAGACAGGGACTGAACCATTCAAGCCCCCTGTGGTTTAAACATTCACCTCTCTAGAGGTACAATAAAACCCCTCTGTTGACCCGAGTCTAGCATCCATAGAAACGGCTTCCCTTTCTCAGACCCACAGTGTGAGGCTTATTCATCCAGGAAAGAGGACAAAGAGATAGAGGAGTGTTCATCACTGTTCACATCATTTTGGGGACAAGCGAAACAGGACCCTTATCCCCTATTGGTCAGACAGCCAGCCAATGAGGGCACTCTCTCACCCCCAGTCTCTAGCACCAGTCGGCCATTTTGGTGCCAGTGCTAGCAGTAGAGTGACATCCTGCTGCGCCGCATGGCCTCGCTGATCAGGTAGGCCGGGCTCACCTCGGGCTCCTCTTTCATCACCTCAATGTTCTGCCATTCGCCGCACTGGTTGGACTTCTTAATGGTGTCCACCACGCACAGTGCATACAGGCAGTCCTCGAAGGTGGCCGCCATAGTCAGCGGCCTTCCATCCCATGTGCGCCGGTCATCCTGGTCCTCGAAAGCCTGCCGCACCGCCTGTACCATGCAAATAGTTCCTGTCAGGTAGGGCGAGGGGATGTCACTGAAAGCCTTCTCCGGTAGGGAGGCCTTCTCCAGAGGGGTGCTGTCCTTCAGAAGTAGCTCTGGCCCTCCATCCATGGTGTTCTTCTGGCCGTACAGGTCCGTGCCGCTGACTGTCAGCCGGCCCACCGTGCCTACCACGATCACCTCCTGGCGGAAGTCCCCGGGCATGTTGAAGTTGAGCGTGACTGTGCAGCAGGCGCCGCCCTCCAGCACCATCTGGAAGGTGCAGAAGTCATCGCTGGTGATCTGGCGGATGCCACAGATGTGCGCCGTCTGCTTGACGAACGTCTTGAGGAAGCCGTGCACTTTGGCCGCCCGCTGGCCCGTCAGGAAGGTGAGCAGGTCGATGATGTAGGTACCCACCGAGTGCAGCCCCCCACCGCCCATCAGGTCGTCACAGCTCCAGTTGTACTTCTTACCCAACAGGCTGCTGCTGTGGACCTGGGCCTCGCAGACCAGCAGCTCCCCCACGTAGCCCTCCTCCACTAGCTCCTTCATCCGTACGAAGGCGGGCAGGAAGCGCAGCACGTTACCCATGATGCTCAGTAGTTTGGGGTAGTACTGGGCGGCCGACATCATGCGGAAGGCATCAAGTGGGGTGGCGGTGCGGTCGCAGATCACGTTCTTACCAATACCTGCGGTAGGGGAAAGAGGGAGGGGAGTGGAGAGAGATAGAGGCCAGTGTTACTCACATGCAGACATAATATCCTCCTCTCCATGAAAACATCCCTTGAAGAGACAATGAATCAATGCAAAAAATAGCTGACACAAATATTTCAACATAGCTTCCCCAAAACTATTTTAAACCATTAGGTCAACAAGGGAATCTGATAATGAAACATGAAAACACATTCTAGAAGCTTTGTCAATACTGTTGTTGTCGTTGAGAGGAAAGAGTCTCTCTGTTTGACATGAGTGTGCAGATAGAGTTGACTTTAGACTGCTGTGGGGAGCAAAGGGATGAGGAGACGGGAGAAAAAGGAGTGTGAGAGTCAAAGCACATTGAAGAGACCTCATTAAGCTCGTTCCTTTACTTCCACTACTTACTAAATCCCCAGTGGTGCTCTGCTCACAGCCTCATTACAGATATCTATGAGGAATGGTGCTCTGCTCACATAGCCTCATTACAGATATCTATGAGGAATGGTGCTCTGCTCACAGCCTCATTACAGATATCTATGAGGAATGGTGCTCTGCTCACATAGCCTCATTACAGATATCTATGAGGAATGGTGCTCTGCTCACAGCCTCATTACAGATATCTATGAGGAATGGTGCTCTGCTCACATAGCCTCATTACAGATATCTATGAGGAATGGTGCTCTGCTCACAGCCTCATTACAGATATCTATGAGGAATGGTGCTCTGCTCACATAGCCTCATTACAGATATCTATGAGGAATGGTGCTCTGCTCACATAGCCTCATTACAGATATCTATGAGGAATGGTGCTCTGCTCACATAGCCTCATTACAGATATCTATGAGGAATGGTGCTCTGCTCACAGCCTCATTACAGATATCTATGAGGAATGGTGCTCTGCTCACATAGCCTCATTACAGATATCTATGAGGAATGGTGCTCTGCTCACAGAGCCTCATTACAGATATCTATGAGGAATGGTGCTCTGCTCACATAGCCTCATTACAGATATCTATGAGGAATGGTGCTCTGCTCACAGAGCCTCATTACAGATATCTGAGGAATGGTGCTCTGCTCACATAGCCTCATTACAGATATCTATGAGGAATGGTGCTCTGCTCACAGAGCCTCATTACAGATATCTATGGAGGACTGGTACTTGGCCCACAGAGCCTCATTACAGATATCTATGGAGGACTGGTACTCTGCTCACATAGCCTCATTACAGATATCTATGAGGAATGGTTCTCTGCTCACAAGGCCTCATTACAGATATCTATGAGGAATGGTGCTCTGCTCACAGAGCCTCATTACAGATATCTATGAGGAATGGTGCTCTGCTCACAGCCTCATTACAGATATCTATGAGGAATGGTGCTCTGCTCACATAGCCTCATTACAGATATCTATGAGGAATGGTGCTCTGCTCACATAGTCTCATTACAGATATCTATGAGGAATGGTGCTCTGCTCACATAGCCTCATTACAGATATCTATGAGGAATGGTGCTCTGCTCACATAGTCTCATTACAGATATCTATGAGGAATGGTGCTCTGCTCACATAGTCTCATTACAGATATCTATGAGGAATGGTGCTCTGCTCACAGAGTCTCATTACAGATATCTATGAGGAATGGTGCTCTGCTCACAGAGCCTCATTACAGATATCTATGAGGAGTGGTGCTCTGCTCACAGAGCCTCATTACAGATATCTATGAGGAGTGGTGCTCTGCTCACAGAGCCTCATTACAGATATCTATGAGGAATGGTGCTCTGCTCACAGAGCCTCATTACAGATATCTATGAGGAATGGTGCTCTGCTCACAGAGCCTCATTACAGATATCTATGAGGAATGGTGCTCTGCTCACATAGTCTCATTACAGATATCTATGAGGAATGGTGCTCTGCTCACATAGTCTCATTACAGAGATCTCTGAGGAATGGTGCTCTGCTCACAGAGCCTCATTACAGATATCTATGAGGAGTGGTGCTCTGCTCACATAGCCTCATTACAGAGATCTCTGAGGAATGAAACTGCTGCAGAAAATAGCCTCTATGACACATCTAACAGCAGAGCAGAGAGAGAGGCTATTCACATACTGCCCTGGCCGTGCCACTAGAAAGGCTAAAACAATTAACATAGAGCCGCTAATAGCTCACTTCACCATTAAGCTCATTACCCTGAGACGAGCAGTTACCCTCTTCATAACGCTGAGTGACTTTCAGAAACATAATGGATACTAAACATCCACGAAAATAAAAGGCAGTGGGGCGGCCAATCAAAAGACGCTATACTAAGTACCTCCCAGTGGTAACAGAGTATTGATACCTCCCCCCTACACCACGGGATTCCTGGCCAGCCAGCCCTCTGTGAACCCTCAATGCCCGCTGTAATTACCCCAGTCGCATAGATGAACAGCGGGGGTGGGAAAACACCCACCCCCCATTCCTCTTCTACATCAACCTCCCCCCACACCCTATCTAGAGGTGTCAATCTCTTCCTAAATAGCACCCAAACTCATGGGAAGAACAAGCGGGCATCTCCTAGAGACATTTTGGAATTCAAAATTTCCCAGCTAATCTCCCATTAGCTCCGAAAGGCAAGATCCAGCCAGGCCAGGAAATGGATCACCATGACCCAGTTCTGTGGTGCCACAGGAAAAACCTTCCCCTTCTGACGAAGGCACAGAGGCTGGCTACAGTGTCCCCCCATCGAGGAGGCCTGGCCCTGGGTCTTCCCCGCTGCGAAAAGTTTATTTCTTATGCCACCTTTTTGGCAGTTTTACTGCAAACAGTATGCATGTTTTGGAATATTTTTATTCTGTACAGGCTTCCTTCTTTTCACTCTGTCATTTAGGTTAGTCGTGTAGATTAAATACAATGTTGTTGATCCATCCTCAGCTTTCTCCTATCACAGCCATTAAACTCTTAACTGTTTTAAAATCACCATTGGCCTCATTGTGAAATCCCTCAGCTGTTTCCTTCCTCTCCGGCAACTGAGTATGGAAGGACACTTTTAGCTTTGTAGTGACTGGGTGTATTGACACACCATCCAAAGTGTAATGAATAACTTCACCATGTTCAAAAGGATATTCAATGTTAGATTTTTTGTTTATCTACCGATATGTGCCCTTCATTGCGAGGCATTGGAAAGCTTCCCTGGTCTTTGTGGTTGAATCTGTGTTTGAAATTCACTGCTCGACTGAGGGACCTTACAATTATCTGTATGTGTGAGGTATAGAAATGAGGTAGTCATTCAAAATCATGTTAAACACTATTATTGCACACAGAGTGAGTCCATGCAACTTATTATGTGGCTTGTTAAGCACATTTTTACTCCTGAATGTATTTAGGCTTGCCATAACAAAGGGGTTAAATACTTATTGACTCAAGACATTTAACATTTTCATTGGGATTTCATTTCTAAAAACAACATTCCACTTTGACATTATGGGGTATTGTGTTTAGCAGTGACACAACATCTCAATGAAATCCATTTTAAATTCAGGCTGTAAAAAAAGGGAAAAGTTATGGGGTGTGAATACTTTCTGAAGGCACTGTAGCTTATGAAGGTCAGACTGATGAGTCATCAGCCAAGCTCAGCCATACCTGAGGGGGAGAGGGGGAGTGTGTATATGAGAGGAAAGAAGGAGAGGAAGTGAGATTATAAAATACATTGATTTACTCAAAGTCCTTTTCACATCAGCAGTCACAAAGTGCTTTACCAGATACCCAGCCTGAAACCCCAAAGAGAAAGCAATGCAGATGCAGAAGCACAGTGGCTAGGAAACACTCCCTAGAAAGGCAGCAACCTAGGAAAAAACCTAGAGGAACCAGGGGTGGACAGTCCTCTTCTGGTTGTGCCGGGTGGGACATTGAGTGTGAGGAAGAGAATGTGCGGAGGACATGAGAGTGAAAGAGGTGCACATGTGAGTGAGACAGAGAGCTGATGTGGTAACGGGAAAGCAAAGCAAGAAAAGTAAAGAGAGAAAGAGCGAAAAGGGAGACTGAAGGACAGAGGCTACTCCAGGTAGAATGGAGGAGAGCTTATTCCAGTAGGAGGACTGCGGAACACACACTTCCTGGAGTTGTCCGTAGTTTGCTAGCTGCTAGTGAAATCTCCATACAGGGACGCAGTGCTAACGGTGTCAGCCAGCGCTAGCCAGGATGAAGAGTTAACATACAGAGTCACTACATGCTAACCGTGTTAGCCAGCGCTAGCCAGGGTGAAATGTTCCAAGTAGAAATAAGGTGAGGCACTGCTAACCGTGTTAGCCAGCACTAGTCAGGGTGAAGTGTTCCAAGTAGAAATAAGGTGAGGCACTGCTAACCGTGTTAGCCAGCACTAGCCAGGGTGAAGTATTCCAAGTAGCAATACAGGGAGGCACTGCTAACCATGTTAGCTAGCGCTAGCCAGGGTGAAGCACTGCTAACCGTGTTAGCCAGCACTAGCCAGCGTGAAGTATTTCAAGTAGCAATACAGGGAGGCACTGCTAACCATGTTAGCTAGCGCTAGCCAGGGTGAAGCATTCCAAGTAGAAATACAGGGAGGAAATGCTAACTGTGTTAGCTAGCGCTAGCCAGGGTGAAGTGTCTACGCCCCAGCGGGAGAACAGTAATGGAGTAGAAAAACCCTTAGTTATCGCAGCACAGCCCCTAACCATCAATAATCAATGCTAAGCGCCAGGAGTACAGTAGTTCAAAGACCCCTCTAGCGGTACCTGACAAAGTGGTGAAGCTCACCTGGTAGTGGGTAGATCCCACCCTTCTGAGTGTGGGTGACACCAGATTGGCATTCCAGAGAGGAGACCTGACACAGTTCTTATAGCCTTTAGCCGTACCCTTATCCTACTCCTCCTCTGTTCCTCTAGAGGTTAACCCAGGCCCTGTGTGTCAACAGGCGCTCTCATTTGTGGACTTCTGTAACCGGAAAAGCCTTGGGTTCATGCATATGAACATCAGAATCCTCCTCCCTAAGTTTGCTTTATTCACTGCTTTAGCACACTCCGCCAACCCTGATGTCCTAGCTGTGTCTGAATCCTAGCTTAGGAAGGCCACCAAAAATTCTGAAATTTCCATCCCCAATTACAAAATTTTCCATCAAGATAGAACTGCTAAAGGGGGCGGAGTTGCAATCTACTGTAAAGATAGCCTGCAGAGTTCTGTCCTCCTATCCAGGTCCATTCCCAAACAGTTCGAGCTACTACTTTTAAAAATCCATCTCTCTAGAAATAAGTCCCACTGTTGCCGCTTGTTATAGACCTCCCTCAGCTCCCAGCTGTGCCCTGGACACCATAGGTGAATTGATTGCCCCCCATCTATCATCAGAGTTCGTACTGTTAGGTGACCTAAACTGGGATATACTTAACACCCGGCCGTCCTACAATCTAAACTAGATGCCCTCAATCTCACACAAATTATCAAGGAACCTACCAGGTACAACCCCAAATCTGTAAACATGGTGTCATGACGTTGGCCTGTTGGTGAGGTTTATGACCCCCATAAATACCTTTCCCCCTTTCCTCTCTCTCTACTCTACAGAGTGACGATTGGAAAGCCCGATGTTAACATAGAGAGAGTCTGGTGAACAGAACCATATTTCGGTAATCCAACCAGCTGAAAATATGCATTGGTACTTGAAGAATATGATATTAGATCAGTTGTCATCTGAGACATTATTACTGATGATAGGACGACATAAACTGTATCTTGGAAAGTATACACATTCTAGTTATCAGATTCACATGGTATTGTTGTGCAATTTAAATCTTGAAATATGAAACTATTTGTGAAAAGATTAAATGTAATTTTAGCTTCTAAATGAGAATTGTTTCCATAAGGTAAACTCTGTTCACTCAGTGGCCCCGCCCAAGTGAACAGCCATTGGTTGTGAACTATGAAACACGCCCTTCTCTCCACCACTATATAAGCACATTACAAAAATGTAACATTTGTGTTCTCGAGGACGTGAGGATAACGGTCCAGACGTTAAAAGAGCTAATATCAACTACAGAACTAAGCCAACTTCAGCGTGAGCTCAAAATATGGCAACTTGGTATGAACTTTAAACTCTTATTCACTAAAGAAGTGATACCTCCTAGCCGTTGAGTTATCAGCAGCAGCTGTAAACGTAGGCTAGGAAAGGACGGACAAAGTATCTCTTCTAAAACACGACGACGGTACTAAAACGTATCCACTCTACCACCAGACATTCTTCCGAGGACAAGAGATCCCTTCTGGGCAACCCGGCCTTCCATCTACGACCGACCAAGTAAATATTTCTTGCATTTTCCTTTTCCAAATGGGCGGTTATTTAGAATGCATAAGATTCTGTATTTACGATAGCATAGCTTCACAAGGTCCGATCAGAGACCCTTATACTTTTGTTCCTCAGTCTTCCTGCGCTTTCATTCAAACCCAACCCCCTTTCTTTGTGTAACCAGCCGTCATATCGGTTCCATCCACCAGGGACGTTTTCTTTTATGACATAATTAGTAATCAATGTATGATCCATCCTGTGTATATGTAATAATGTGTGATTATTTAGGTATTTAGTAAATACACAATTAAACCAAATTTTGTACTGCTGATTCAACTTGTTAGCCAGGGTTCGTGAAGATAACCAAGAATTCTACGACGTTCAGATGAGACTGAATAAGGTGACGATAAATAATTGACTACTATTGAGGTAAAAGATTACCAGGTCTTTAAGACTTTATTCGGAAGATAACAGCTCTATAAACATTATTGCAAGGTGCCCCAACTTTCTAGTTAATTACATTTACATGATTAGTTTAATCAGGTAATATTAATTACAGAGAAATTATTTTATAAAATAGCATGTCATATCACTTAATCCAGCAGAGCAAAGACACGACAATGGGCACCGTCATAGATATCATCCTGACCAACTTGCCCTCTAAATACACCTCTGCTGTTTTCAACCAGGATCTCAGCGAACACTGCCTCATTGCCTGCGTCCGTTATGGGTCCGCGGTCAAACGACCACCCCTTATCACTGTCAAACGCTCCCTAAAACACTTCAGCGAGCAGGCCTTTCTAATCAACCTGGCCCGGGTATCCTGGAAGATATTGACCTCAACCGTCAGTAGAGGATGCCTCGTTGTTCTTCAAAAGTGCCTTCCTCACCATCTTAAATAAACATGACCCTTTCAAAAAAAATGGAACTAAGAACAGATATAGCCCTTGGTTCACTCCAGACTTGTCAGGAACCAATATACACAGTCAGTTAGGAAAGCAAAGGCTAGCTTTTTCAAACAGAAATTTGCATCCTGCAGCACTAACTGCAAAAAGTTTTGGGACACTAAAGTCCATGGAGAATAAGAGCACCTCCTCTCAGCTGCCCACTGCACTGAGGCTAGGAAACACTGTCACCACCGATAAATCCACGATAATCGATCACTTCTCTACAGCTATCCACGCTTTCCATCTGGCTACCCCAACCCCGGCCAACAGCTCTGCACCCCCCGCAGCAACTGGCCCAAGCCCACCCCCACTTCTCCTTCACCCAAATCCAGACAGCTGATGTCCTGAAAGAGCTGCAGAATCTGGATCCCTACAAATCAGCTGGGCTAGACAATCTGGACCCTCTCTTCCTAAAATTATCCACCGCCATTGTCGCAACCCCTATTACTAGTCTATTCAACCTCTCTTTCGTATCATCTGAGATTCTTAAAGATTGGAAAGCGGCCGCGGTCATCCCCCTCTTCAAAGGGGAAGACATTCTAGACCCAAACTGTTACAGACCTATATCCATCCTGCCCTGCCTTTCTAAAGTCTTCGAAAGCCAAGTGAACAAACAGATCATCGACCATCTCGAATCCCACCGTACCTTCTCCGCTATGCAAACCGGTTTCCGAGCTGGTCACGGGTGCACCTCAGCCACGCTCAAGGTACTAAACGATATCATAACCGCCATCAATAAAAGACAGTACTGTGCAGCCATCTTCATCGACCTGGCCAAGGCTTTCGACTCTGTCAATCACCGTATTCTTATCGGCAGACTCAACAGCCTTGGTTTCTCTAATGACTGCCTCTCCTGGTTCACCAACTACTTCTCAGATAGAGTTCAGTTTGTCAAATCGGAGAGCCTGTTGTCCGGACCTCTGGCAGTCTCTATGGGGGTGCCACGGGGTTCAATTCTCGGGCCGACTCTTTTCTCTGTATATATATCAACGATGTCACTCTTGCTGCTGGCGAGTCTCTGATCCACCTCTACGCAGACGACACCATTCTGTATACTTCTGGCCCTTCTTTGGACACTGTTAACAAACCTCCAAATGAGCTTCAATGCCATACAACACTCCTTCCGTGGCCTCCAACTGCTCTTAAACGCTAGTAAAACTAAATGCATGCTTTTCAACCGTTCGCTGCCCGCACCTGCCCGCTCGTCTAGCATCACTACTCTGGACGGCTCTGACTTAGAATATGTGGACAACTACAAATACCTAGGTGTTTGGTTAGACTGTAAACTCTCCTTCCAGACTCATATTAAACATCTCCAATCCAAAATTAAATCTAGAATCGGCTTCCTATTTCGCAACAAAGCCTCCTTCACTCACACCGCCAAACATACCCTCGTAAAACTGACTATCCTGCCGATCCTCGACTTCGGCGACGTCATTTACAAAATAGCCTCCAACACTCTACTCAGCAAACTGGATGCAGTCTATCACAGTGCCATCCGTTTTGTCACCAAAGCCCCATTGACAACCCACCACTGCGACCTATATGCGCTCGTCGGCTGGACCTCTCTACATATTCGTCGCCAGACCCACTGGCTCCAGGTCATCTATAAGTCTTTGCTAGCTAAAGCTCCACCTTCTCAGCTCACTGGTCACGATAACAACACCCACCCGTAGCACGCGCTACAGCAGGTATATCTCACTGGTCATCCCCAAAGCCAACACCTCTTAGGCAGCCTTTCCTTCCAGTTCTCTGCTGCAAATGACTGGAACTAATAGCAAAAATCGCTGAAGCTGGAGACTTATATTTCCCTCTCTAACTTTAAACATCAGCTATCTGAGCAGCTAGCCGATCGCTGCAGCTGTACATAGCCTATCTGTAAATAGCCCATCCAATCTACCTACCTCATCCCCATATTGTTTTTATTTACTTTTCTGCTCTTTTGCACACCAGTATTTCTACTTGCACATCATCATCTGCACATCTATCACTCCAATGTTAATTTGCTAAATTGTAATTACTTCGCTACTGTGGCCTATTTATTGCCTTACCTCCCTACGCCATTTGCACACACTATATATATTTTTTTATTTTTTTATTGTGTTATTGACTGTATGGCTGTTTAATCCATGTGTAACTCTGTGTTGTTGTTTGTGTCGCTTTGCTTTATCTTGGCCAGGTCGCAGTTGTAAATGAGAACTTGTTCTGAACTAGCCTACCTGGTTAAATAAAGGTGAAATAAAAAGGTAGGCTTATCCTAGATGGTTAGCCTAATTGCGAGCTCTGGTTATTACCTGTGTGGAGTTGAAAACACAGCTACCAGGTGAGCTCCATCCACGTTCACATTAGCATCATGGCTCTCTTGTCCAGTATAGCAGGAGAGGTGGTTGACCTGCTGTGTGTGTCTGGATATGAGCACTCCTCTCTGGGTGTGCTGCTGCAGCTGGGTGTGGATCGATGGTGCATGGTGGGCTGTGATTAGCCTATGTGGCCTGTTGGGGGTATAATGTGTGTGTATAGTGTGTAGTTGGACTTCAATGTATTTCGGTGCACGTATTGGTGTTTGGACATTGTATGCAGGAGACACATGCTTTTGTGTTATTGGGCGTTGCATTTGTTATTTTGCCAATATATGCAGTGTGTGTCACCTGCTCCCCATCATTAATTATATTCCCAGGGCTTATCTTGCTCCCAACATGCCTGCCCTGGCCCCTCTGTGTATCTGGTGCTGTATGAGGATGGGATGGTATGCCTGCCCTGGCCCCTCTGTGTATCTGGTGCTGTGTGAGGATGGTATGCCTGCCCTGGCCCCTCTGTGTATCTGGTGCTGTGTGAGGATGGGGCGGTATGCCTGCTCTGCCCCTCTGTGTATCTGGTGCTGTGTGAGGATGGGGCGGTATGCCTGCCCTGGCCCCTCTGTGTATCTGGTGCTGTGTGAGGATGGGATGGTATGCCTGCCCTGCCCCTCTGTGTATCTGGTGCTGTGTGAGGATGGTATGCCTGCCCTGGCCCCTCTGTGTATCTGGTGCTGTGTGAGGATGGGATGGTATGCCTGCCCTGGCCCCTCTGTGTATCTGGTGCTGTGTGAGGATGGTATGCCTGCCCTGGCCCCTCTGTGTATCTGGTGCTGTGTGAGGATGGGATGGTATGCCTGCCCTGGCCCCTCTGTGTATCTGGTGCTGTGTGAGGATGGGATGGTATGCCTGCCCTGGCCCCTCTGTGTATCTGGTGCTGTGTGAGGATGGGAAGGTATGCTACATTTTTTTTTCTCAACTGGTAATTGAAGCTCCTCTCCCATTCACCATGAGACATTCTGGAGAGAGACTCGCCTATCTCTTCGCCACACACCCCTCCCCTTCTTCTTGTCTCAACATTTTAAATTATACTCAACACATCTACACACACGCAACTCAATAAAATAATAACGAGGCTTCATAATGGGGGTACCGGTACCAAGTCAATGTGGAGGCTATATACAGAGGGTACCGGTACACAGTCAATGTGGAGGCTATATACAGAGGGTACCGGTACCAAGTCAATGTGGAGGCTATATACAGAGGGTACCGGTACCAAGTCAATGTGGAGGCTATATACAGAGGGTACCGGTACACAGTCAATATGGAGGCTATATACAGGGGGTACCGGTACACAGTCAATGTGGAGGCTATATACAGAGGGTACCGGTACACAGTCAATGTGGAGGCTATATACAGGGAGTACCAGTACAGAGTCAATGTGGAGGCTATATACAGAGGGTACCGGTACCAAGTCAATGTGGAGGCTATATACAGGGGGTACCGGTACTAAGTCAATGTGCGGGGGTACAAGTTAGTCGAGGTAATTTGTACATGTAGGTAGGGGTGAAGTGACTATGCATAGATAATAAACAGAGAGTATTAGCAGTGTAAAAACAAGTCTGGGGGGGGTCAATGTAAAAACGTTTTTTGAATGATTTTATTTCTTTATGTATAGACAGGATTGATTATAACATTTTTGGCACATTTATTTCCCTATTGAGCCCACCACTATGTCATCTCTCTCCTGTTCTATTTGTTTTCAAATCAACTTTCCTTCATTGTCCAGAAGCCAAATGCACAATCCTAGTCATATTATCAACCCATCCTAGTTGTTGTGTCTCTTTCTAAGTTTCTAACAGAGACTTTCATCTCTATCACATATGGAACTGCTATCAGTTTAGACTGGTGTTTTCCAACAATTGCATTTTGGCAACTGTTTGAAAATGGTGCAGCTGTAGAACTTTTGGAGGATCTGATGGCCCATGGCAAATATTTTCCGCCTCCTGAGGGGGGGGGGGGGGGAGCATTGTCGTGCCCTCTTCATGACTGTGTTGGTGTGTGTGGACCATGATTGATCCTTTAGTGATGTGGACACCGATGAACATGAAGCTCTTGACCTGCTTCACTACAGCCCTGTCGATGTGAATTGGCCCTCCGTTTCTCTGCCCTCCATTTCCTGTAGTTCACGATCGGCTCCTTTGTCTTGCTGACATTGAGGGAGAGATTGTTGTCCTGGCACCACACTGCCAGTTCTCTGACCTCCCTGTAGGTTGTCTCATCGTCGTCGGTGATCAGGCCTACCACTGTTGTGTCGTCTGCAAACGTAATGATGGTGTTGGAGTTGTGCGCGGCCACGCAGTCGTGGGTGAACAGGGAGTACAGGAGGGGACTAAGTACACACCACTGAGGTGCCCGCATGTTGAGGGTCAGCGTGGCGGATATGTTGTTACCTACCCTCACTACCTGTGGGCGGCCTGTCAGCAAGTCCAGGATCCAGTTGCAGAGGGAGGTGTTTAATCCCAGGGTCCCTAGTTTAGTGCTAAACTTGGAGCGCACTATGGTGTTGAACGCTGAACTGTAGTTAATGAACAGCATTCTCACGTAGGTGTTCTTTTTGTCCAGGTGGGAAATGGTGTTTGAGATGATAGTGTTGAGGTGAGCCATGATCAGTCTTTCAAAGCGTTCTATGGCTACAGATGTGAGTGCTACGGGGCGGTAGTCATTTAGACAGGTTTGCCTTGGCGTTCTTTGGCACAGGGACTATGGTGGTCTGCTTGAAACATGTTGGTATTACAGACTGGGTCAAGGAAAGGTTGAAAATGTCAGTGAAGACACTTGCCAGCTGGTCAGCGCATGCTCTGAGTACATGTCCTGGTAACCCGTCTGTTTCTGTTGCCTTATGAATGTTAACCTGTTTAAAGGTCTTTCATCGGCTATGGAGAGCATGATCACAAAGTCGTCCAGGAACAGCTGCTGCTCTCACACATGGTTCAGTGTTGCTTGCCTCGAAGCGAGCATTGAAGGCATTTAGCTCATCTGGTAGGCTCGCGACACTGGGCAGCACACGGCTGGGTTACCCTTTGTAATCCGTGAGTTTGCAAGCCCTGCCACATTCGACGAGCATCACAGCCAGTGTAGAAGGATTTGATCTTAGTCCTGTATTGAAGCTTTGCCTGTTTGATGGTTCGTAGGAGGGTGTAGCAGAATTTCTTATAAGCGTCCTGATTAGTGTCCGGCTCCTTGAAAGCGGCAGCTCTAGCTTTTAGCTCAGTGCGGACGTTGCCTGTAATCCATGGCTTCTGGTTGGGATATGCTTGTATGGTCAATGTGGGGACAAAGTTGTCGATGAACTTATTAATGAAGCAGGTGACTGATGTGGTAAACTCCTCAATGACAATCGGATGAATCCCAGAACATATTCCAGTCTGTGCTAGCGAAACAGTCCTGTAGGCAGGCGGGCGGGTGCGGGCATTGATCGGTTGAAGAGCATGCATTTAGTTTTACTAGCGTTTAAGAGCAGTTGGAGGCTACGGAAGGAGTGTTGTATGGCATTGAAGCTCATTTGGAGGTTTGTTAACACAGTGTCCAAAGAAGGGCCAGAAGTATACAGAATGGTGTCGTCTGCGTAGAGGTGGATCAGAGACTCACCAGCAGCAAGAGTGACATCGTTGATATATACAGAGAAAAGAGTCGGCCCGAGAATTGAACCCTGTGGCACCCCCATAGAGACTGCCAGAGGTCCGGACAACAGGCTCTCCGATTTGACAAACTGAACTCTATCTGAGAAGTAGTTGGTGAACCAGGAGAGGCAGTCATTAGAGAAACCAAGGCTGTTGAGTCTGCCGATAAGAATACGGTGATTGACAGAGTCGAAAGCCTTGGCCAGGTCGATGAAGACGGCTGCACAGTACTGTCTTTTACTGATGGTGGTTATGATATCGTTTAGTACCTTGAGCGTGGCTGAGGTGCACCCGTGACCAGCTCGGAAACCGGTTTGCATAGCGGAGAAGGTACGGTGGGATTCGAAATGGTCAGTGATCTGTTTATTAAATTGGCTCCAATTGACAGTGGGGTTGACGGTAGGTGCAGTGCTACTACAACATCTGGCTTAGCGTTTAAAAATCAGCATACAGTGGTATATCTTTAAACCAAAACAATCTGCAGGCCTGTGATTTCCTCCCTTTTAGAAGCTAACAAAAGATATTGATATCCTGTCAAGGTGTCATGTGGCGATCAACCTTCCACTAGCCTCTAGTCCTGAAGGACCAACTAGCCATGTGCGCTAACTGCTACTGTCTACTTAAAATCAGCAGACGTCCCTTCATACTATATCACCTTTGTAAAACATTACACGTGTACTATAAAAGATGGAACCACACAAAGGAGAAGAATGATGGGGTATTATTATATTCTGTTCAGTCAGTCACTCGGTTCATTTTCATGTTAATGAACGCATGTCGTATCAGGCACAAGCTGTGGAAATTAGCTGTGCATATTGGCCGTAAAGCGCACTCCATTTAATTAATCTGTCAGTATAAATGTCAAAACAATTACAGGCTACTTTGAAGCGGTAACGTGTTTGTTATGGCCTAGCGTAGAGTGAGTAATGGGGGGGGCAGCCTCATGCAGCCTCCTCCTGTCGAAATTAATGAATTAATTAAAAGGACAAACACAAGTGACCTTCTAGGACTCCCATCGTTCTCCTGAGACAACAGGCTGGTTTGGAGCGTGGTTCCTAATCTCATTAAATAAGATGCCATAGCAGTGGATAAGTAGGGAGGAGTAGAAGGAAAAACATTTCCGCTCCTGACCAATTGTATCATCCTATAAGAGCGATCCACATGATCGTTCACTAACAACACTACTCCTTACATTCATTCTCTTTCTCAGAGTGATACACTACATGATCAAAGATACACCTGCTCCTCGAACATCTCATTCCAAAATCATGGGCATTAATATGGAGTTGGTCCTCCCCTTTGCTGCTATAACAGCCTCCACTCATCTGGGAAGGCTTTCCACTAGATGTTGGAACATTGCTGTTGGGACTTGCTTCCATTCAGTCACAAGAGCATTAGTGAGATCGGGGCACTGATGTTGGGCGATTAGGCCTGGCTCGCAGTCGGCGTTCCAATTCATCCAAAAGGTGTTGGACGGGGTTCAGCCAGGTCTGACTAATGGAGGCAGACATCTCCATTGACTCACAGTGACTGCAGGCCAAAGGCATATATAACAGCTATGGGCAAATACAGCTTCCCTTGCATTGTACGCCTCACTGCCAGTCCTTTTTGTAAAGACGGGCTAATATTGAACTTCCTCTTATTCAGTGGAAGAGAGAAACACAATGAGCTGGCCTGGGTAACTGGGAAAGAGGAGTCAGTTGGCGCGAGAGAGAAGGGGGTGCACATTGTTGGCAAATCAAATCAAATCAAATTTTATTAGTCACATACACATGGTTAGCAGATGTTAATGCGAGTGTAGCGAAATGCTTGTGCTTCTAGTTCCGACAATGCAGTAATAACCAACAAGTAATCTAACCTAACAATTCCACAACTACTACCTTACACACACACACAAGTGTAAAGGGATAAAGAATATGTACATAAAGATATATGAATGAGTGGTGGTACAGAACGGCATGGCAGATGCAGTAGATGGTATAGAGTACGGTATATACATATGAGATGAGTACTGTAGGGTATGTAAACATAAAGTGGCATAGTTTAAAGTGGCTAGTGGTACATGTATTACATAAAGATGGCAAGATGCAGTAGATGATATAGAGTACAGTATACACATATGAGATGGGTAATGTATGGTATGTAAACATTATATTAAGTGGCATTGTTTAAAGTGGCTAGTGGTACATTTTTACATAATTTCCATCAATTCCCATTTTTAAAGTGGCTGGAGTTGAGTCAGTATGTTGGCAGCGGCCGCTAAATGTTAGTGGTGGCTGTTTAACAGTCTGATGGCCTTGAGATAGAAGCTGTTTTTCAGTCTCTCGGTCCCTGCTTTGATGCACCTGTACTGACCTCGCCTTCTGGATGATAGCGGGGTGAACAGGCAGTGGCTTGGGTGGTTGTTGTCCTTGATGATCTTTATGGCCTTCCTGTGACATCGGGTGGTGTAGGTGTCCTGGAGGGCAGGTAGTTTGCCCCCGGTGATGCGTTCTGCAGACCTCACTACCCTCTGGAGAGCCTTACGGTTGTGGGCGGAGCAGTTGCCGTACCAGGCGGTGATACAGCCCGACAGGATGCTCTCGATTGTGCATCTGTAGAAGTTTGTGAGTGCTTTTGGTGACAAGCCGAATTTCTTCAGCCTCCTGAGGTTGAAGAGGCGCTGCTGCGCCTTCTTCACAACGCTGTCTGTGTGGGTGGACCAATTCAGTTTGTCCGTGATGTGTACACCGAGGAACTTAAAACTTTCCACCTTCTCCACTACTGACCCGTCGATGTGGATAGGGGGGTGCTCCCTCTGCTGTTTCCTGAAGTCCACAATCATCTCCTTTGTTTTGTTGACGTTGAGTGTGAGGTTATTTTCCTGACACCACACTCCGAGGGCCCTCACCTCCTCCCTGTAGGCCGTCTCGTCGTTGTTGGTAATCAAGCCTACCACTGTAGTGTCATCCGCAAACTTGATGATTGAGTTGGAGGCGTGCATGGCCACGCAGTCGTGGGTGAACAGGGAGTACAGGAGAGGGCTCAGAACGCACCCTTGTGGGGCCCCAGTGTTGAGGATCAGCGGGGTGGAGATGTTGTTACCTACCCTCACCACCTGGGGGCGGCCCGTCAGGAAGTCCAGGACCCAGTTGCACAGGGCGGGGTCGAGACCCAGGGTCTCGAGCTTGATGACGAGTTTGGAGGGTACTATGGTGTTGAATGCTGAGCTGTAATCGATGAACAGCATTCTCACATGGGTATTCCTCTTGTCCAGATGGGTTAGGGCAGTGTGCAGTGTGGTTGCGATTGCGTCGTCTGTGGACCTATTGGGTCGGTAAGCAAATTGGAGTGGGTCTAGGGTGTCCGGTAGGGTGGAGGTGATATGGTCCTTGACTAGTCTCTCAAAGCACTTCATGATGACGGAAGTGAGTGCTACGGGGCGGTAGTCGTTTAGCTCAGTTACCTTAGCTTTCTTGGGAACAGGAACAATGGTGGCCCTCTTGAAGCATGTGGGAACAGCAGACTGGGATAAGGATTGATTGAATATGTCCGTAAACACACCAGCCAGCTGGTCTGCGCATGCTCTGAGGACGCGGCTGGGAATGCCGTCTGGGCCTGCAGCCTTGCGAGGGTTAACACGTTTAAATGTTTTACTCACCTCGGCTGCAGTGAAGGAGAGCCCGCAGGTTTTGGTAGGGGGCCGTGTCAGTGGCACTGTATTGTCCTCAAAGCGGGCAAAAAAGTTGTTTAGCCTGTCTGGGAGAAAGACATCCTGGTCCGCGACGGGGCTGGTTTTCTTTTTGTAATCCGTGATTGACTGTAGACCCTGCCACATACCTCTTGTGTCTGAGCTGTTGAATTGCGACTCGATTTTGTCTCTGTACTGGGACTTAGCCTGTTTGATTGCCTTGCGGAGAGAATAGCTACACTGTTTGTATTCGGTCATGCTTCCGGTCACCTTGCCCTGGTTAAAAGCAGTGGTTCGCGCTTTCAGTTTCACGCGAATGCTGCCGTCAATCCACGGTTTCTGGTTTGGGAATGTTTTAATCGTTGCTGTGGGTACGACATCGTCAATGCACTTCCTAATGAACTCGCTCACCGAATCAGCATATTCGTCAATATTGTTGTTGGACGCGATGCGGAACATATTCCAATCCGCGTGATCGAAGCAGTCTTGAAGCGTGGATTCAGATTGGTCGGACCAGCGTTGAACAGACCTGAGCGCGGGAGCTTGTTGTTTGAGTTTCTGTTTGTAGGCTGGAATCAACAAAATGGAGTCGTGGTCAGCTTTTCCGATGACCTCTGTCATCCTCCCACTCAGGGTCGAGAGCGAGAGAGGAGGGTGAAAGCACAAGAGAGAGAGAGAGAGCACACTGATATCTATCTAAAGGATAGAGGGTCAACCATTTTCAGCCTCTTTATAGACAGTACTTAGAACAGCCACCATTACCACACAAAGACAGCACAGGTATAAAGGTAATACAAACATACAAGATCAGGGTTCATTTTGAGGTCAATTACCCCAGATAACCTCTTCAACACACGCAATATATTGAGATACCATAGCTATGGGTTTAAATTGCTCTTTTTGCTTTTGGCCATCTGGTAACCTACAGCAACAACTGGATAATCCAGCCTTAAATTGCCTTGGCTGAGCATATTGGGTCCACTCAGCAGGTACCTTGGCTGAGCATATTGGGTCCACTCAACAGATACCTTGGCTGAGCATATTGGGTCCACTCAGCAGATACCTTGGCTGAGCATATTGGGTCCACTCAGCAGGTACCTTGGCTGAGCATATTGGGTCCACTCAGCAGATACCTTGGCTGAGCATATTGGGTCCACTCAGCAGATAGTGGAGCGTTTGTGTGAAAGAAAAGCGTGGCTGACAGCAATGCCACAATGAATAATTTGTGTGATTCCTGCCTCAAGACTTCGGATAAACACGATGAAATATGCACAGCATGTTAAGAAGACGATTATTTACATGAGCAAACAGATGGTATGAGTGTTATAGCCATTACTCAGCACACAGGGTTCAACAGAGAGGCCTTTACCGTGCCAGTGTGCCAAAGGTCACAGAGCAGAGAGGCCTTTACCGTGCCGGTGTGCCAAAGGTCACAGAGCAGAGAGGCCTTTACCGTGCCAGTGTGCCAAAGGTCACAGAGCAGAGAGGCCTTTACCGTGCCGGTGTGCCAAAGGTCACAGAGCAGAGAGGCCTTTACCGTGCCGGTGTGCCAAAGGTCACAGAGCAGAGAGGCCTTTACCGTGCCAGTGTGCCAAAGGTCACAGAGCAGAGAGGCCTTTACCGTGCCGGTGTGCCAAAGGTCACAGAGCAGAGAGGCCTTTACCGTGCCGGTGTGCCAAAGGTCACAGAGCAGAGAGGCCTTTACCGTGCCGGTGTGCCAAAGGTCACAGAGCAGAGAGGCCTTTACCGTGCCGGTGTGCCAAAGGTCACAGAGCAGAGGGGCCTTTACCGTGCCGGTGTGCCAAAGGTCACAGAGCAGAGAGGCCTTTACCGTGCCGGTGTGCCAAAGGTCACAGAGCAGAGAGGCCTTTACCGTGCCGGTGTGCCAAAGGTCACAGAGCAGAGGGGCCTTTACCGTGCCGGTGTGCCAAAGGTCACAGAGCAGAGAGGCCTTTACCGTGCCGGTGTGCCAAAGGTCACAGAGCAGAGAGGCCTTTACCGTGCCGGTGTGCCAAAGGTCACAGAGCAGAGGGGCCTTTACCGTGCCGGTGTGCCAAAGGTCACAGAGCAGAGAGGCCTTTACCGTGCCAGTGTGCCAAAGGTCACAGAGCAGAGAGGCCTTTACCGTGCCTGTGTGCCAAAGGTCACAGAGCAGAGAGGCCTTTACCGTGCCAGTGTGCCAAAGGTCACAGAGCAGAGAGGCCTTTACTGTGCCGGTGTGCCAAAGGTCACAGAGCAGAGAGGCCTTTACTGTGCCGGTGTGCCAAAGGTCACAGAGCAGAGAGGCCTTTACCGTGCCAGTGTGCCAAAGGTCACAGAGCAGAGAGGCCTTTACTGTGCCGGTGTGCCAAAGGTCACAGAGCAGAGAGGCCTTTACCGTGCCGGTGTGCCAAAGGTCACAGAGCAGAGAGGCCTTTACCGTGCCGGTGTGCCAAAGGTCACAGAGCAGAGAGGCCTTTACCGTGCCAGTGTGCCAAAGGTCACAGAGCAGAGAGGCCTTTACCGTGCCAGTGTGCCAAAGGTCACAGAGCAGAGAGGCCTTTACCGTGCCAGTGTGCCAAAGGTCACAGAGCATAGAGGCCATAACAACCACCATACACTCAAACAAAACCTGACCATCTCTCTGCTCAGTTCTCTATTCTAGGAAATGGCCTAACTCTTAAGCATCACTCATTTACTTCCATTGTGAAGTGAAGCAGCATCAATGGCTATGATGAATGTGGGAAATGTCAAGAGTCAGTGCATATTGTCCCTGTATAACATGAATAGAAAATCCCAATTCCATGATTATCATTAAAAAGGTTTATTTTTATTCAAGGTTTAGTTTATCATCATGGTGTATAACATTGGCAGCTAAGACCTACATTTCAGTGCAGTCCATGCCTAAATAAAGAAAGCTAATATTTAATTAAAATTAAGTGATAGATGTCCACAATGTCAGGAAATCAAAATGAACATGCAAAACGTATGTTGGAGTCTTTGTTCCTGTGAAGTCATTTTCTTTGAGGGTGAAAACACGTCTGACTTCACCAGGAGGGAGACACGTGTTTAAATTGTTGCCGGGAAGGAAACGTGTTGGAGAGATTAGAAGCAAGATAGGGTATGCAACTACGCATCACTCAGGAGGGACGTTTTGGAGGATGCCACTGAGGCATTGTTCTTAACTAAGCCTTCGGATGCTGCACCCTCAATAGGCTCTCATCGACAGCCGCCCATAGTGGCTGTGGGCTGTGGCCAGCATTAGCATTGCCATAGCAGGGAACTTCCTTTTTCCCCTGTTGCTCATTGCTGCTAGCAAGACACCCTGCAAAGGTGCACTTGAATACTCTCAAATACTGGAGCGTGAACACACACACACACACACACACACACACACACACACACACACACACACACACACACACACACACACACACACAGGAAGTGAGAAATGACTGCGGCTACATAGGATACACGTCCTTACCGTTTTTACAGTACAAGTCTCTTCTTTCAATGGCGTTACAAACCCCCGTTAGCATTAAAACACAATAGCTGCATTATTAATATAATCTATTTAATTGATCATCTGGGTTACTGTACTGTCAGCCAGAAAACCGTATGTTAAGAGGCTTTTTCCTTATGCAGATGAATGATGGGGACCTTTGAGTAGTGAAATCTGCTGTCCCCTCACGGGACTGCCTCATGTGGGCCTGCCTCCCGTCTCTAGTCCCCATCGTCCAATTATGAAACACGAGTGTGGCTGCTCCAGTACAAACTCACATAAAGGATATTTGGGAAGTTCTCCCCCTTGGCAATGACGATAGGTAGGAAACCTAACACTGCACTAGCTTGGGTTTGTAGTTACCAACAATAAATCATTTTTCAATAACTTGTCGACAATAGGTTCTGTGTCAATAGCTTGTCATCAATAGGTTCTGTGTCAATAGCTTGTCATCAATAGGTTCTGTGTCAATAGCTTGTCATCAATAGGTTCTGTGTCAATAGCTTGTCATCAATAGGTTCTGTGTCAATAGCTTGTCATCAATAGGTTCTGTGTCAATAGCTTGTCATCAATAGGTTCTGTGTCAATAGCTTTTCACAATAGGTTCCATGTCTATGAGTTTGTGCAGAGAAATACTATAATCCCTGGTTTCTTACTGACTGGTACAGTAGCTGCAAGTCTGTACTTTGTGTAGACAAGACTAGCCCCGTTTAAAAACTCACCTAGAAGGAGTGGTTTAGGGAAAACGCCTACACTTTCCTTCTGCTTAAAAGGAACATCACGTCCCCACAACAGTCAGCATATTCATTATTGGGCAACAACAAGGCAATCCTGTAGAAAATCCCTGGATGGATATTTGGATCAGTGGCACAATTACAGACGGTTAACACAGCGTATCTCAACAGGAATGGAAATAATGAACGGCAGCAGCAAAATAAGGCTTTATGCATGGCCAGATGTAGCCGTTCTGGCACTGTCAAAACAAACTTTAACAAGTGGGGCCACAAAACAGCAAAAGAACAGACCCTCATTTCATAGAGATAGATGGGCTTCCATGAGTAAACTCTTCCCTTAACTTGAGCAATGCTCACTTTTCAGTACTGGGAGAAGGTAGGCTGGTAAAGCTCAAGTTCTGAGATTCACTTTGCAAACATAGACAACTTCACAGGACCGCAAGAGTAGGCCCTTTGTCTTTCTCCCACTCCAGCTTCTATTAGCACACAGCAAATTCTCCAGTGTTACATGTTTCCCAGAATGCCTTGCCTTTCTGGTGAATTGTGGAGTTACCACCCATGACTGTATTTGTTAGTGACAGAGACATGGTTTTTGCAGTCTTTTTTGTCCTATGGCCTTCACACCAAGTGAGATCCTAAGTGAATATACACTGCTCAAAAAAATAAAGGGAACACTAAAATAACACATCCTAGATCTGAATGAATGAAACATTCTTATTAAATACTTTTTTCTTTACATTGTTGAATGTGCTGACTACAAAAATCACACAAAAATTATCAATGGTAATCAAATTTATCAACCCATGGAGGTCTGGATTTGGAGTCACACTCAAAATTAAAGTGGAAAACCACACTACAGGCTGATCCAACTTTGATGTGATGTCCTTAAAACAAGTCAAAATGAGGCTCAGTAGTGTGTGTGGCCTCCACGTGCCTGTATGACCTCCCTACAACGCCTGGGCATGCTCCTGATGAGGTGGTGGATGGTCTCCTGAGGGATCTCCTCCCAGACCTGGACTAAAGCATCCGCCAACTCCTGGACAGTCTGTGGTGCAACGTGGCGTTGGTGGATGGAGCGAGACATGTTGTCCCAGATGTGCTCAATTGGATTCAGGTCTGGGGAACGAGCGGGCCAGTCCATGGCATCAATGCCTTCCTCTTGCAGGAACTGCTGACACACTCCAGCCACATGAGGTCTAGCATTGTCTTGCATTAGAAAGAACCCAGGGCCAACCGCACCAGCATATGGTCTCACAAGGGGTCTGAGGATCTCATCTCGGTACCTAATGGCAGTCAGGCTACCTCTGGCGAGCACATGGAGGGCTGTGCGGCCCCCCAAAGAAATGCCACCCCACACCATGACTGACCCACCGCCAAACCGGTCATACTGGAGGATGTTGCAGGCAGCAGAACGTTCTCCACGGCGTCTCCAGACTCTGTCACATGTGCGTGTGAACCTGCTTTCATCTGTGAAGAGCACAGGGCGCCAGTGGCGAATTTGCCAATCTTGGTGTTCTCTGGCAAATGCCAAACGTCCTGCACGGTGTTGGGCTGTAAGCACAACCCCCACCTGTGGACGTCGGGCCCTCATACCACCCTCATGGAGTCTGTTTCTGACCGTTTGAGCAGACACATGCACATTTGTGGCCTGCTGGAGGTAATTTTGCAGGGCTTTGGCAGTGCTCCTCCTGCTCCTCCTTGCACAAAGGTGGAGGTAGCGGTCCTGCTGCTGGGTTGTTGCCCTCCTACGGCCTCCTCCACGTCTCCTGATGTACTGGCCTGTCTCCTGGTAGCGCCTCCATGCTCTGGACACTACGCTGACAGACACAGCAAACCTTCTTGCCACAGCTCGCATTGATGTGCCATCCTGGATGAGCTGCACTACCTGAGCCACTTGTGTGGGTTGTAGACTCCGTCTCATGCTACCACTAGAGTGAAAGCACCGCCAGCATTCAAAAGTGACCAAAACATCAGCCAGGAAGCATAGGAACTGAGAAGTGGTCTGTGGTCACCACCTGCAGAACCACTCCTTTATTGGGAGTGTCTTGCTAATTGCCTATAATTTCCACCTTTTGTCTATTCCATTTGCACAACAGCATGTGAAATTTATTGTCAATCAGTGTTGCTTCCTAAGTGGACAGTTTGATTTCACAGAAGTGTGATTGACTTGGAGTTACATTGTGTTGTTTAAGTGTTCCCTTTATTTTTTTGAGCAGTCTATTATCAGTAAACATTGAATTACTCAACATGTTACAAGTATTTTTTTAAAAAGGCTTTATTTTGAGGGCTTAGGTGTACCCTAATACAGTGACCTGAAACACATGGTTTTTAGGAATGCAAGTCACATTATGCTTCCTTGTGAAGTTTACTTCCTAATAGAATCCAGCTAGAGTTGGTATATCCAACATATGGAATTTGTATTCACCAATAACCTGAATTCAGAATGACTGCCGGGTTGGGAAGACTAAGATAGGAGACTACCTAAACTGGAACAACAATTTCAGTAATGGGTGGAATAAAACAGATTGGATTAGTTTAGAAAAACGTATGTTATATTTGAGTAGCATAAGATTAATTAATCAATGTATAAAAACATAGATATTGAAACAAAACTATTTTAAAAATCTACCTGCAATAGAGCATTTAGGGAAATATGATAATGATGGGTGTGGTTTTGGTTAAACACTGGTTATTAACACCAACACTTGGGTTATTTTACACCAGCAAGTGTTAATTTAACACCCGAATCAACACTAGAAATGTTAGGTAACACTGGCCAATTTGCTGTGCATGTAAATGACTGTCCTGGAGGAGTGAACATGAAGGGCCTGTAAACTCCCAACAAAAACAAGCGGTGCCATTCAAGGAAGTAAGGAAATGGCTCTGTTATTCTGTCTCCTATACGCCTGGCTAACCAGAAACTGAACACAACCCAGCCTGCGTCTCAACAGGGACCTAGAACAGAGGGATGGAAGGCTAGAAGATCCTCTAGACCACCATGTTCTGGCTGCCCTGAAGCTCTCACCAGATTTACATTCTGGTCATCATCATTCTCTCAGAGTAAGAGATCACATGGGCGGCTGCTCTAGTGGACAGCTGCTCCCTAGACAGACCACCTTCAGACTAGTCCATAACCAAGCTCCCTAGACAGACCACCTTCAGACTAGTCCATAACCAAGCTCCCTAGAAAGACCACCTTCAGACTAGTCCATAACCAAGCTCCCTAGAAAGACCACCTTCAGACTAGTCCATAACCAAGCTCCCTAGACAGACCACCTTCAGACTAGTCCATAACCAAGCTCCCAAGAAAGACCACCTTCAGACTAGTCCATAACCAAGCTCCCTAGAAAGACCACCTTCAGACTAGTCCATAACCAAGCTCCCTAGAAAGACCACCTTCAGACTAATCCATAACCAAGCTCCCTAGAAAGACCACCTTCAGACTAATCCATAACCAAGCTCCCTAGAAGGACCGCCTTCAGACTAATCCATAACCAAGCTCCCTAGAAGGACCACCTTCAGACTAGTCCATAATCAAGCTCCCTAGAAAGACCACCTTCAGACTAGTCCATAACCAAGCTCCTAGACAGACCACCTTCAGACTAGTCCATAACCAAGCTCCCTAGACAGACCACCTTCAGACTAGTCCATAACCAAGCTCCCTAGAAAGACCACCTTCAGACTAGTCCATAACCAAGCTCCCTAGACAGACCACCTTCAGACTAGTCCATAACCAAGCTCCCAAGAAAGACCACCTTCAGACTAGTCCATAACCAAGCTCCCTAGAAAGACCACCTTCAGACTAGTCCATAACCAAGCTCCCTAGAAAGACCACCTTCAGACTAATCCATAACCAAGCTCCCTAGAAAGACCACCTTCAGACTAATCCATAACCAAGCTCCCTAGAAGGACCACCTTCAGACTAATCCATAACCAAGCTCCCTAGAAGGACCACCTTCAGACTAGTCCATAATCAAGCTCCCTAGAAAGACCACCTTCAGACTTCTCTACAGCCTGATAGGTATGAGATCCACCAGAGGAAAGCTTTTGGCATGGAAAGGACAGCGGCACACACAAAGTGTCACAGAGGTTAGCCAGTTGCAGCTAGTGTAACTTACACGCACGTGAAGCAACTGCAGGGGACATGATGATATCCAATCCAGGCAGAGTTGGGTAGGTACCAGGTGTATCAGAAGTCTAGCATGTGGGTGTCAGTGTTCAAGCTAAGGGAGGCCTACTTGCCCTTTCAACGGGACATGATTAGTACTGCTGCACCCCTCTAGCTCCTCCTGGGCTTCTTCTATTTATAGCGGCATCCTACAGTCAGCGGGGATCAGGAAGTGTCTGTCTGTTCAGCTTCAGAGGACGCTGACCTGTTACCTGATAGCCCGGCCACTGATGCCAGGGCCAGGCTGAGCACCGCAGGAAGGCTTACGCGGTGCTATAAAGGGTAGTTGCATCATAGACCCAGCACTGAGCCAGAGAGCAGAGGCTGTAGGGTGAATCTCATTAGACAAAAGAGGCTGTAGGGTGCATCTCATTAGTCTAAAGTGGTCTCCTCTCCTTTGCATGCACTGATATGAAAAGTGTGAATAGGTTTAAAGGAAAATGAAATGTGGAGAAGACTAAGTTTTAACCTCCCTCTCAGGTCCAACTAATTCACCTCACCGATCACATCTCCACAAGGTTTCTGTTCCTCTGAACCAACTTCATAGTGGATGTGAGCAGTCTATAAAAACAGACACTGATAAACCCACTGATTGACATGCCATAGTTAGAAGAGACTGACAGACCGATAGCACTGACAAATGTTGTCTGTAGCCTAATTATTGTACAACGTCCACACTCTGTGGTTTCACTACTTGGCGTTGTGTTCTGGCTGTTCATTTTTCTCCCAGAATGACATGTGTGAACCTCTTTCAGAGTCTCTGATTGTATGAATGTAGTAGGCCAGACGCTAGAAGGAATCTGCTCTTTTTCCTCTATTGTTTCGCTCGAACATCACAGAAGCAAAATGGGATGTTATTTGGGCCGGAGTGGATCAGAAGCGCTAAATGTATTCGGGTAAAAGAAATGGAGTGAGCGAAAGGAACTTCTAATCCTCAACAGCCTGAAAACGCACTTTCATATGGTCGTCGGTCAAGAAATGCTAGTCGCTCGCGCGAGTCCTTCTTTAAAAACGCAGACTGGGAGACAAGATACTAATCTCAACCGGCACACTTGCCAAAGAGCCAATTCCCTGAGAAACGTATCAGACTCTCTGTGTCAACAGAATGCTATAGTAGGAAGGAGGAGGGTGAAAAACCTAACAACAAAAATCACTATTGAAGAAGAGATGTGGCCTGGCTGGATATACCAGTTGGCTGTAATGTGACTAAGATTGTCACACTGAAAGGTAAAACCGCATAACAATAGCAGTTGCTAGGGGGAAAACACTGGGCTCATGCTAATGTTTTAGCCTGGTTCACTTGGTTTGGTTCAATGCCCAAAGCCAGGCACCATAGTTTGGGTTGGACAGTGTTGGCAAATGCCTTCCAAGTGCACATTCCCAAAAGGGGAAATAGTTTTGTATTCCACTGCAAACTATTCCAAGCCAGCACTTTCCTGAGCCATAATGGGCCGCTGTCACAGTACCAGTGTCTCGACCTTCGACCTCAGAGGGCGAGCTAAAAAGAATGTTTCTGACAAACAATGGAGGCAGGGCTACAGCGTTCCAGGTTGACATCCTAAACTATGTAGCCAGGTCCAACATTTCCATACAGGCCTGCATCCCAACTTGAGACACGACAATGTAAAATAATGCAAAGTGTCTGTACCTGTTCAGATGGGGAGATAACACACGAGGACAGTCACCACAGCTATAAATGGAACACATTCCTAGAAGTCGTGTGCGCACACACGTTCCGATACATTAGTCCAGTCATGAAATAAACCGAGGCTTTCCTTTCTCGTCTGATAACACCATCACCACATTAACCAAAACAAACAAAGCAGGAGCGGGGAAATGAACAGGAGGCTCTTCTAAAGACAACTGTGTAAGATTAGAAGCTAGAGGACATGTTGACTCTGAGTGAAGAGTCACTGTTGGGGACATTACACCGTACGTCACGGCAGAGTAAAGCATTTGCCAACACTGTCCAACCCAAACTATGGTGCCTATGACAGAGATCATCGCCATGCATACCGACACTCACGTAACAAACTCAGCACTATGAATTTACTCCCAAAGTTACAGTGATGACACATTGACGTCTCAGCTCCGTAGCGTCTGTACTGTGGTTATTCTTGTCAAACAGGGTCTGACTTTTGGTCAACGAACCTCCACGACCCCATCCAGCTCTACCACTGCGGTGTCCTTGAGGCTGATGTTATCTGGTGTTGCTGTCAGCTGCTGCCGCTGATTGGGCAACAGTGCAAAGAAAGAGAAATTAAAAAGTCAAAATCGTCACTCATCAATGATAACCAAATACATTGGTCTGGGCACATGCCTATGCCTTCCAGGTTAGGAAGAGTTGACATTCCATTAGCATTTGAGTAATTTAGCAGATACTCTTATCCAGGGAGATTTACAGTGGAAAGAAAGATAAATTAAAAGTCTCAGGAACACACACACTGGCCCACCTGTGCAGTAAACCTGTCAGAACTACAGTAACAACATAGTAGTACCAGTGAGAGTACTCTGTTGAACTCCTCCTTTAAGGTCATCACTTCCCAACTGCTGAGTCTGACCCATATGCTATGAATACTCAGTCTCTGCTGATGTAACAAGGCCACAGCTCCCAGCAACCCAGAGAGTAAGGCTACTTATTAAGAGGGTGTCATCTTCTGTAACGTTGCCCTAGTGAACCATTTTGCCCTCTGCTGGGTCGGCCAGCTCGGGGTCCTCCTTGAGACTCCCTGTGCCAGGTCCCGTGTCAGGATATGAACCATGACTACTCCCAGGGTTATTTACCTATATGATCATCGTCACTGGACATCTGCATGTGTGTGTCAGTCCGTCCATCTGACGTATCCATTATCACATGGTCTAGAGAAGGTCAATAGTCAGACAGGGATCAGTGTCAGAATGATGTAACAATTCAATTTGCAAAAGTTCCTGCTCTAGCAGATGTGAACTGGTTCATGTTGAGGGGGATGGTCTAGATGAGCTACTAGTCATCCATCCCTCTGTTCTACTTCCCTGTTGAGACTCAGGCTGGGTTGTGTGTTCCCAAGGCAGCAGCCAATGACGATCCTTAATAAAAATACAAATACATTTGGATCCAGGTTGTGTAATGGATACTGGACAGTGTGGTGTAGCCTACCCAACCCTTCAATGTAGGCCAACATGAGACAAGACCCTGACTATCTGGGTTAGTGATGGAGAAACCCGTCTGTATAAAAGAGGTGGATTACACAGAAGTGGCAGCTGTGCATTTTGATTTTCATTCAGACTGCAGCTGATTTTGTTTTTACAGCATTAGAGAATCAATAGAGAACAGTTCAATCACAGTTACACAGTTTAGAACAAAATTGAAATGTCTTATTCTCAATGAACAGGGGTGTAGTAAGGTAGACTATTTGCGAAGAAGAGTTGGCCTGTTTGATGTGAACATACAGACAGGTGTGGCATTCTTTCCCAATCAACTGCAATATATATTCATTTATTTTACACCACACTGCACCCCCCTCCCCCCAAAAAATACAAAATAGTGTAGTTGATTGAGAAAGAATGCCACACCTGTCTGTATGTTCACATCAAACAGGCCAACTCTTCTTCGCAAATAGTCTACCTTACTACACCCCTGTTCATTGAGAATAAGACATTTCAATTTTGTAATAAACTGTGATTTAAGTATTCTCTATTGATTTCCCAAAGGCAATATCGCGCATGTCACAGCATCCCATTTCTTCACCACGACTCACCTAATGTTTTGACAGCAATCTGCCGCGTTAAAGGTGGAGGTAGGTTGATACACACCAAATCCACATCCTGATGCAGCAAAACGTCGTCGATTCTATTGGTATAAAACGGTACGTTCATTTCTTTGGCCAGCTCCTCGGCTTCCTCCTGAGTCCGTCCCCATAGAGCCTTGACCGCGAATCCTTCGTTCTTCAAAAGCGGGATAATCACCCGCGTGGTCAAGCTGGTGCCAAACACGCCGACCCCGGGAAGCATGGCTCGAGTTCCGGTATTCACAACCAGCTTCACAGCATACCGACCCGGCAGACGCGGGGAGAAACGAGATTGTTAACATCAGGTTGGTGATCCACCTGCGCAGATCGACCGGGCACCTCTCATTTTATCATTCGTTTTACTCCATTTGTCATAGATATTGTCCTATACACCGTTATTCCAACTACAACACGATAAGCCGTGTGTTATTTCTACATATCAACATTCAAATGCACCATTCTTTATGATCAGCGATCGCGCACCGCACTCACCGATGGACATGGCATCTTTCCTGTAACGCCCTCGTTACAGATAACGAAACCACGAAAATGAGTCAGAATTTCCTCTTTGCAGTGTTCTACTGGGGTTGTGAAAATGCATACCAATCGCATTCAATAAGCCAGGGAGGATTCCTGTATTTAAACGCATGCAACGCCGATGATCCAGCGGTATTATACCGATTGTTATTGATGTTGCAACCCAGTTATCCACTGACTGTTCTCGATACGTCAGCCTCCCAGCATGATCCCCTCCCAGTTTTAACCCTCTCGTTCCTGGCATGAATGTAACGCTCACCATAGTGCAGCCCTTACAAAACTAGGGGTCGCGACCCCATGTGGGTACGCCTGATATGAAAATGGGGTCGAGGGAGAATTGTCTAAATCCTGGTAATTTATGGGGCTCCATCCATCTATGGGGGCATGGCGCGCAGGCCTCTACACTCTAGTTATGAATGTGTCTCCCTCTGCTATATAGACCTATTGTATGATACACCCAATGAGCTAGATGGATACACCGAAAGCAACGGGCGGCAAAAGAGCCGAGCCAGCGCAGAACTCGGATATAGATATATACAATATGCCTATGTGACAGACATATTTGGGAAACTGAACTAAACGCATGCAATACAGGGGAAATACTAAAAAAATCTACAGATGAGTGACCGAATGATCTTTGCCCCCAGATAGATGAACACGTCATAAGCCATGAAATAAATGTTTAGAATGGCATGAAATTAGCTTTAAAACGACAACAACAAACTTAGCCTCATGGCAAAATGGCAAAATGTGTAGCATAGCAGGAAATTAGGTCAGAGATTTTATTTGTACATTTAGGGGAATTTTATGAGGGAAAATATTTGTTTTGGAGATGTTTTAAATACTTGAAATATGATTTATTTCCATGTCGGCTCTACGCTTGAAAATGCCCTTGTCCGGATGAAAGAACCCAATTTCAAACTAATTTTGGACCATTCCTCTTCACAAAACTGTTTCAGTTCAGCAATATTCTTGGGATGTCTGGTGTGAACCACTCTCTTGAGGTCATGCCACAGCATCTCAATCGGGTTGAGGTCAGGACTCTGACTGGTCCACTCCAAAAGGCGTATTTTCTTCTGATGAAGCCATTCTGTTGTTGGTTTACTTCTGTGTTTTGGGTCGTTGTCCTGTTACATCACCCAACTTCTGTTGAGCTTCAAATTGGCAGACTGATAGCCTTACATTCTCCTGAAAAATGTCTTGATAAACATTTTTTTTTGTCGATGATAGCAAGCTGTCCAGGCCCTGAGGCAGCAAAGCAGCTCCAAACCATGACGCCCCCTTCACAATACTTTAGAGTTGGGATGAGGGTTTGATGTTGGTGTGCTGTGCCTTTTTCCCCCCCACACTTAGTGTTGTGTGTTCCTTCCAAACAACTCAACTTAAGTTTCATCTGTCCACAGAATATTTTGCCAGTAGCGCTGTGGAACATCCAGATGCTCTTTTGCAAACTTCAGACGTGCAGCAATGGTTTTTTTTGGACAGCAGTGACTTCTTCTGTGGTGTCCTCCCATGTACACCATTCTTGTTAGGTGTTTTACGTATCGTAGACTCGTAAACAGAGATGTTAGCATGTTCCAGAGATTTCTCTAAGTCTTTAGCTGACACTAAGATTCTTCTTAACCTCAATGAGCATTCTGCACTGTGCTCTTGCAGTCATCTTTGCAGGACGGCCACTCCTAGGGAGAGTAGCATCAGTGCTGAACTTTCTCCATTTATTGACAATTTGTCTTACCGTGGACTGATGAACATCAAGGCTTTTAGAGATACTTTTGTAACCCTTTCCAGATATATGCAAGTCAGCAATTCTTAATCTTGGGTCTTCTGAGATGTCTTTTGTTCGAGGCATGGTTCACATCAGGCAATGCTTCGTGTGAATAACAAACTCAAATTGTGTGAGTTTTTTCTTATAGTGCAGGGCAGCTCTAACCAACATCACCAATCTCGTGTCATTGATTGGACTCCAGGTTAGCTGACTCCTGACTCCAATTAGCTTTTGGAGAAGTCATTAGCCTAGAGGTTCAAATACTTTCCCCAACCTACACTGTGAATGTTTAAATTATGTATTTTTCTTGTCTATATTGAATACAATAATTTGTGTGTTATTAGTTTAAGCAGACTGTGTTTGTTGCTGTGACTAATTTTATGACCAATTTATGCATTAATCCAGATAATTCCAAAGGGTTCACATACTTTTTCTTGCCACTGTATGTAAATGTGATATTTCAGTTTTGTTTTTTTGTTTTGATAAATTAGCAAACATTTATAAAAACTAGTTTTTGCTTTGTCATTATAGGGGTATTGTGTGTGTAGATTGATGGGGAAAAACTGTTTAAATACATTTTAGAATAAGGCTGTAACCTAACAAAATGTGGAAAAAGTCAAAAGGGTCTTTATGCTTTCCGAAGGCACTCTGTCATTGAAAATGTTCAGCAAATGATTGGAGTGATGACAAAGAACAGACAGGATATAGCGGATTGGTAGGTGCTCTAGCAATTGTTTAGTTAATGAAGCGACAGCAAGTGTGGATAGACACATTTTTAGAAGGAGGAGAAAGCATTTTTTTTTTAAACAATAGGTTCTCAAATGAGGAAACTTCTCCACGTGACACAGGGCTACATAGTTTATATACTTGTGTCTGGCGAACAAAAGGGATAAAGCTTGGAACGTGTAGCAGTCATATCTTATGACTTGAGCTACTTTGAATTCTGCAGCGTAGAACAAAGCCCTGGTAGCGGTGAGGATTTGAAAGTCATCGTGATAGAGGTTGCTGTAACGTTTCATTGCTCCTAGACATCTTTTCAGAGTGTGAACAAACACGCATGGAAACTTCACAGCGGGAAGTCCTTTCCTGAATTCTGTCAGTTCGCCTTATTTCACTTCTATTCACTCTGAAATGATCTGACGGAGTTATTCCTAGGCCCACTGGGCAGAGCAGTGAGGCAGAGCTGTCTTCTTTGGCAGATGCTGCATAGTGTTACCACAACTCTGTTGAACTGACAAGCTGTACATCGGACACAAGTCAACAACAATTGAATCAATTCACTGAATGGAGAAGGCTGAATAAGTTAGGCTAATAAGTCAATATCCAGATGGTTAGTTTAGGCTTCAGCATGTTGTGTCAGTGTACACTACATATCTTCCATTTATTTTGTAACGTCAGTGGACTTGGTGGGATGATCCACAGTGTAATCCATCAGTGTGCCATTGATTTGGTAAACAACAGCGCAAACCGTGGCGGTACTTTGCCCAGCTTGTGCTGACTATTCATATAACGTAGGAGGTCAAAGGTCATTCAAGGCCAAAGTTCTGGTTCTTTCCTGGTCCAGTGGAGGAGGAACTTGAGAAGTTGACTCGAACCACAGATCTAGGATCAGATTATCCTAACCCCAATCCAAACCCTTAATCTTATGGGGACAGAAGAATATCTGACTCTGGACCAGAGGTTATTAAGGGCAATTCAACTTCGGAGTGAGGGGTTACAGGGCTTGGGGTCGCTATGCATTTATCTCCCTTCTCCACCTTGAAGCAGCCACAGTGCAGGCTTGCAGGATGGCAAAGAGAATCCATCTGTTGAGCGTCCATACGAGCCTGTAGGTATAGGAAGGACATGGAAGGACATGGGACTAGTAAGTTACAAGCACTGGCTTGTTTTAACCTACCTACAGTAACAGAGACCAACACATTCCACATAGGCTATGTGGAGCTTCACAGTCACCATGACTACCCATTCTCATGTCTGAGCAAGAAGCGTTCAAGCCAAAAGTGAGGCCAGCAGGCTCATGCCAAGGTGAGTCATCTGTGTGTGTGTGTGTGTGTGTGTGTGTGACACAGTATCACAAACAGACTGAATAACATTGCAACACACTTCTGGTATGTCTTCTGTCTCTCTTTGCTCTCTAATTTAATTCAATGCTCGTGCTGTTGATTTGCTGAGGATGGCAGTGACGTCCTGCTATGGGCCATGTGTCCGGGCAGAATGTGACTGGGGTGTCTGTCTGTCTTGCTAGGAGGAGTGACAAGAGGCACCGAGGTAGGGACGAGGGCAACAATTTACCATGGCTCTGGTTGACTCTGGTTGACTCTGGTTGACTCTGGTTGACTCTGGTTGGGATCTACTGGGGATAGAGTGTTAGTATGGAAGCCTGAATGTACTCGAAACATTTTCTCTGTCCATCAACATGACAAAATAGGAGTGTCACCACACACACACACACACACACACACACAGACAAACCCCAAAACCTTCCCCTGGTTTGACATAGAGATAAAGTGGTGGTAGACGTCCTTCCTGTAAAGTGATACAACACACAGATACAAGACCTCATCCTCTGCCGTCAGGTTAATCACAGATCGGTGGGGATTCTCCATGAAACCGTGTGTCAGCCAGCAGCTCACACGAGACACGTTCCTAGCCCCTCCCTGCACCATTCCTTAGGTATGACGCTTATAGACTTGGTCATAATGGCAGATGGTTACTGTGTCGCCTCAGCCGGAGTCTATACTGTCAGGGGAGAGCTCCTAATGGACAAAGAATAGGAAGTCAACTAATTAGTACCAGACTATATGCAGCATCTTTTATATGTCATTTCCTGTTTACGTTCAGAGCCAGGGCGGGGGTGGCACCTTGCAGGCACATTCTTTAAGTGGCCCCTCTCTTTCCGGTGGAAAATGTGTATTTTTCCAGATAGCTGACTAGAGACTAACTTACTAATCTAAAAATAAATGTAGTTGACATGGGCTCATTGAGTTACCGTCAGTGACTGGTATAAGAGGAAATTTGCTGATGCGCTACCAAATTTCACTGTGTGTATTCTACTATTCTAACTGTATTCTACTATTCTAACTATATTCTACTATTCTAACTGTCAACAGCGAGTTGAGACCCAGGCCGGCCCTGATCAGAAGGCTTTTGCAGCACCAACGGCTTGTCGTGATTGTACTGTAAACAAACAATTCCTCCGACTTGTTATATAAAACTCAAGTGTTTTATATATTGTATAAATACTCATAAATGTATATAGAACACTCTAAATACACAAATATAAGTTCCAAACGGAGTATTTATACGTTAGCAAGAGCAAGATGGAATATGCACTGAAATCAGTGGCTGTCAGTGCCGTTTAAGATGAGGGAGGACAAATGTTTTTTCATGAGCATGGCCTTAGATCTATTACAGCATATTGGATGACTGTCAATCATATTCCATTCACTCAGTTCAATGTAACATCAATAGGTTTAGGCTACTACATGGTACTCAAATTCAATTAAGTTTTTTCCGATTTAAGAATTGGCGGAATGAATACATCCCTGATCACACGTAAACACACAGCCAAGTTGTATTCCTTCTCGCATCGTTGTCCCCATATTAGCTAAAGTAACATCCTAGTCAGCATAGCCAATAGAACTAACACATTAGTAAACCCACTACAATCATGCAGTACCATTAGTGTTCAGTCAATAAGCAGTTACACCGGCAGGCCTCGTGGCAATAAATTAGTAAAACCAAAAGCTTACCGTGACTTGGAAGAGTTCCAGTGTTGTGTTGGATTGTCAGAGCCAGCTAGCTAACATAGCATCCCTCTGTTTGAGCCGGGTGTTTCAGTAGGCTAAACTAGCTAGTTGCATTTGCTAACTAAGTAAGTGAAACTCAACTTAAAAAATGACATCTCTCTATACATCTTGCTTTTCCTTAATTTTGGAAGAAATTAATTTGTTCAAAACTCTTAACTACGGTCTTGCTCTGTCTTTGAGTCAACCACTCATCACATGTTATGCACTGCAGTGCTAGCTAGCTGTAGCTTATGCTTTCAGTACTAGATTCATTCTCTGATCCCTTGATTGGGTGGACAACATGTCAGTTCATGCTGCAAGAGCTCTGATAGGTTGGAGGACATCCTCCGGAAGTTGTCATAATTACTGTGTAAGTCTATTGAAGGGGGTGAGAACCATGAGCCTCCGAGGTTTTGTATTGAAGTCAATGTACCCAGAGGAGGACGGAAGGTAGCTGTCCTCCAGCTACACCATGGTGCTAACCTACAGAGTGCTGCTGAGGCTACTGTAGACCTTCTTTACAAAATAGTGTGTTTTAATCAATTATTTGGTGACGTGATTATATTTAGGATAGTTTTATCTTAAATGTTTTACAATTTTATGAAATTCACTGAGGTGGTCCTTCCTCCTCTGAGGAGGCTCCACTGACTGAAATTAATCAAACCATCCTCATCCATTTTTGTTCCGCTGCTAAACAACAGGGGTGTTTAATGCCAAATCTAAATTAAACTGCAATTCAGCAGTACATATCAGAGGTGACTAAGGTCAGAAAGGGTCACACAGAGGGCACTACTTTAACACTACGGTATTGTTAAACCAGATCACAGGTCATTCAGGAGGCTATAGAAGGTGCATCTTTATAACCCTTGTTTCTATTCAGCAATTCACACCGACTGGCATGTTACGCGTTCATTTTAATACTATAACATATGGGGTTACTAGCGTAAGCTCCCTGAGATTCCTATATGATTGCAAACATGCAGCATCTCCATGAGCTCTGTGAGGTAGGCCAAGTCATGTGATGGACTCTACAGCTCTCTCTCGCTCTCTCGTTGGCTGCCCCCTGGTGGAGAGATTCTACAATGTTATACCCTCTTATGACAGATGCAATATCATGGGACCAGTTACATTAATAAAGGTACCTTTAAAAAAACAATAGAGTCTTCATATCACTTATGTAAGTAGATGCATTTATTTGCCACTTCTCAATATAACAATATACTGCATACCTATCCTGCGGTCAATTTAACATAATGAACCTTTGGTTTTAAGTGGTTCCAAACTTCTTCCATTTAAGAATGATGGAGGCCACTATGTTCTTGGGGGCCTTTCAAAGATGCAGAATTTTTTTGGTGCCGTTCCCCAGATCTGCACCTCGACACAATCCTGTCAAGAGCTCTACGGACATTTCCTTTGACCTCATAGTAAATGTCAGAGCAAAAACCAAGCTCTCAACTGTGGGACCTTTATATAGACATATGTGCCTTTCCAAATGTGTTTTATTTAACCTTTATTGAACTCATGTCCAATCAATTGAATTTAACACAGGTGGACTACAATCAAGTTGTAGAACCATCTCAAGGAGGATCAATGTAAACAGGATGCATCTAAGCTCAATTTCGAGTCTCACAGCAAAGGGTCTGACTACTGATGTAAATAAGGTATGTTTAAAAAAAACATTTTTTAAACATTTCTAAAAACCTGTTTTTGCTTTGTCATTATGGGGTATTGTGTGTAGATTGGTGAGGGAAAATAAAAATGTAATCCATTTTAGAATAAGGCTGTAACGTAACAAAATGTGTAAAAAGTCAAGGGGTCTGAATTCTTTCCGAATGCACTGTATATTCTACACAATATACTGTATTTATCTCAACAGAATATAATGTATAGCGCAACATTACATTCAGTTGTGTCCAACAATGTAGCCCAGGATTATGTTGGAATAGGAGATATTACCCTGCTGAAATAAATATTTTTATGCAATGACAAACCTAACAAAATGACACAGTAGGCTATACAGTTCTGACATAATTCAGCACTTTTATTTATATTTACTCAGAGGCACAGATACAATTTAAAAGGGCCACCCTCCACTATGTGTGCGCCCCACAAGTGACTTCCTACTAGAGTCTGTGACGTGTATCCACTAAGCTGGACAGCAGCAGCAGTACCACCAAACGCGGATACACTGCTTCTCTCTCAGAATGAGCGGAGGCTCACTCCTCAATCGCTTGGAATCGCTTCATATAAAAGATTGTTACCATTTACAGAGAGAAAAAGAAAGAAAGCGATTCGAACAGGTTTATTCTCCTTTGACAAAGCCTCCTCGGTATTCACCTCGAGGTAGATTACATTTTCTCGTCACTTAAACCAGATTGGTGGAACATATGCTGCTTACACGTCCTATACAGTTACCCAGAAGCCTTAGCTTTGTGTCCTCTAAGGTTTTTTTACACTATTAACAACGTGATATTTCATATCAGACTCAAAGATTTGATCTTTGGGGGCTAGAAACCTGAAAATAATAAAACATGTTAAATTAACTTAAAATCATATTAGTAACATAACCCATTCTCCAACTGGCTCCTCTAAAATCCTTTCTGTGAAATCTCCAAGCAGAGGTCTTCAAAAACCTTGTCCATATTGTGTTTCCAATGGGTTAGGAAAAAACACAAACATACCTGCAAACATCTTGACATATAAACCCCCACCCCTCCTTAAAATCACAAGACTCCAGACCTGAAAAGTCAGAGTCAGGTATAACGTAACTGTTAAGTGCAGACAGACACTACGACTACTAGACACAACATTGTCTAACTGATGGTCGACTCTACAACAACAGAGACACTCATTGAGACATACTGTTGAAAAATACAATGTTCTGGTTACAAAATACTACACAGCTACAAAAAAGTGGAGGTATATACAGGAGTTAGGGGTGATTCCTTCCTTTGTCCCAATAGTTTCCTATATCTGGTGCCAGTTGCCTATAGAAGTAGCCTACATGTGACCTAGAAATCACAGATACCATTGCCTCCACTGTTAATATGCAGCCTACAAGGAAGTCATTTTGTAACTAGGAACCTGCATACTGCTCGTTGGTATCACTGCTCTTTATTAAGCTTTACGTATTGGCCTCAAGGCCTTCGTCAGAGCTCTCTTTTCCCCCTCATCTTATTCAACTGTTACCATGCACCTGCAACAAAGAGAGCTCAGATGTGCGAGTGCCTTTGAAATTTTGTAACCAGAAACTCAAAATGCTCTTTTAGCTAATAATTTGGTGTTCAAATGTGTGTAAATCTGTGTTTCCAAATCAAAATAATGAAGTGGTTATAATGCCTTATAATGCATTTACAAAGGAAAGGTGCCCTACAAGCACCTTCATCTGTTAACGCGTGCACTGTGGCTGACATTGACAAACATATACTTTCACATCAGTCTATTTGGCACGCTTCTTCCTATACAAAGTCAACATGATTCATCGGGGTCAGCTGACATGAAACCTAGAGAATAAGGATATAAATAATAGGAGAACAAATCCTGACATTGAACAGTGTGATCAGCGGATTCCTATGGACCCCACATCCTATGAACATCACATCCTATGGACCCCACATCCTCTGTCCTATATGATTGCTCTAAGAGACAGCATGTTTTCAGTAACCCCCCCCCCCCCACTCTGCATGCTCATCTTCAGAGAGAGAAAACATTGATGGTTCGGACCACAACATGGAACAGAGCTACTTCATATTGACACTCTTCCCGTCTATTCTATTCCAGTACAGAATCTTGGTCTGGTGTCCTGCGATAGACAAGTGATACTCACAAATCCCAACCATGTTTGGTTCTACCATGTAGTGGTTACTGTATTACAAGGAAAGGGAAAGGGGGGGGGGGGAAATACCTAGTCAGTTGTACGACTGAATACATTCAACTTAAATGTGTCATTCGCATTTAACCCAACCCTTCTGACAGCATCCCAGCCTAAAGACTTCTATTAGCAGAGCTAAACTATGCAGTGAACAGAAAATACTGCACTACCAAACATCGAAAGACAGAGCAAAATGCTGTGTGTTGACGATGTCCCTAACAACACCTAAAACGGACACAACAGTGGTTCTGTCATGCCAAATAGTGTGCCCCTCTAAACCATTAGCGTCCGTTGCTAATGGTTTAGAGGGGGGGGGGCGACGACACTATTTGGGACGATGGCTCCAACAACAACCTTCTGTTTCTGATTGAGGGTCAAAGACAATTGAACAATTGTTTTAGTTGATGACTAAGTCAGATTGAGCTCTCGTGTCAAACCAGCTCATGACTTGTCCTGTACGTTGATGTATAGATCCAACGGGCTCTGGTAGGGGAAGTACCTTAATGACCCCAGTTGTCCTAGGCTTGTTAAGCTGTGGAACAGCACGTGAATTTAAACCAGCACTCCTGAACATAGGATCTTTACAAAAAAAAGTAATTTCCATTCCCTGCACCCTTGAATACAATTTCCAATAAATCTCAACTTTGTGAATCTTTATATAAATATGCAACAAGGGCTAAATACAATAGTATGGCTATCTTCCCATTGGAACGGCTGTACTTGGGGGGGTTTTGACCAATGCTACAGAGCAAAATACCACAGGGTCCATTTAGGAGACCTCCCAGGCAAGGTGGACCACCTTCAGTGTCTCAGGGCTTAGTGAGATGTCTGCAAGTCACCACATCAACAGAATCTATTGCACAATCAAATCCTTGGCCTATCCCTTGCCAAAGCCCCCCGCCCCACACACACACACACACACGCACACACGCACACACAACGTCTGAAAGAGGTTGCACTCAACAACCTTTAATAATCAAGGGACAAGGGAGCTCAGGAAAGCTATAGCAACAACTTGATGTGTGGCACAGACTTGAAATAAAAGTAAGCTTTGTTTTGGACTTGCCACCTAACATCCACTCTAACATAGCTCTGCTGTGGGTTAGGATACTGCACCGATTCACCGAAGCATGTTATTCCAGGTCAAAATGATTCTATTTAGTTCATACAGATATTAGATGGACCAGGATATATTCATCTATTTCAGGGTTCATAGGAGATGGATTTCTGAGCTGAAAGATACCTTAGAGGCAGCCGGTTGACATCAATTCAAACCAAAATGAGGACAAACTAAATGATGATTCCCTACATAGTGCATTACATATGACCAGGGCCCTTGGTACACAATTACCATGAACATACATGACAACTCAACACACACACACAGAGACAGAGAGTGAGGAGAGAATAAGAAAATCTGAACAATAAACATCAACACGTGTCAAATTAAAAGTTAAAGTGTATGAATGCTGTATCCTCCAGTCTCTCGGCGTGATAGGCAGGCCCCAGGACACGAATCAGGGCGATGCTATCACATCACACAACCCTGATTGGTCGTCCCTTCCGAGGTCAAGAAGTCCTCTGTCCAATACCATGCCCCCCCCCCCCCCTCCGACAATCCCACAGCAACCCAAAGGATTATTTCTCCCTAAAATGCCACCTATTGCCGTGGCCCGTGCACGCCATTTCGTGGGAACGAGCGTTTTAAGAGTAGATAGTGATGACCTCGCGGCCGCCCCCGCGGACCAGGAGGACCCGGTTGAGACCCTCAAGCAGAACCTCCAGGAACTCCATGTCTGAGATGCCAGGGGTCAAGGAAGAAACCAGTCACATTACATGACAGGGGTGGATACAGGTCACGTGACTGGCAAGGGGATCGCATCAGCTGTAAAGCTATTAGCTATAATATGTATTAAAATATATATTTTTTTTTATTTCACCTTTATTTAACCAGGTAGGCTAGTTGAGAACAAGTTCTCATTTACAACTGCGACCTGGCCAAGATAAAGCAAAGCAGTTCGACACATACAACAACACAGAGTTACACATGGAGTAAACACACATACAGTTCGAGATACAACCTAACTATTAACAACTAAACAACCTTTGCAAAGAGAGTCATCCTCAACCTTGTCAGATCGCTGATGACGATGCATTTGAAGTTAACTTTGGATAAACATGTCCAACTAAGCAATGCACAATTCTACTGACATAAATAGTCAAAGTTGAATAAAACAGACATTTGTCTTTAAAAGGATACAGTTCTCGTCACCCCCTCTGTTTTTGGGCGGTCCCGGCATGTTGAGCAGGACCAGGTGGGCTCCTTGTGACCTGTTCACCACCACCTCATTCAGCTTGACCGCAGTGTGCATCCTGCGCACGTTGGACTGGTTCCTATACCACACAATGGTGACAGTGAAGAGAGCAGGCTGAACACACCTCGACCCTGACCTCTAACCTTCGACCCTGACTTTTCCAATATTGACATTGAATCCTTAGTAGAAATACGATGCTCAGCTCCAACTTTGACCAGTGATCCTCCATGTACGTCATCAATGTATAAAACATGGTCTAAAATTATGACTCAACCAACAACAGCTAATCTAAAAATCTGTCATTGTTTTCACTTGACACTAAATATTGGTAAGAAAACGGGATTTGTCAAAATCAAAGCATTCAGTGATGATTGATAAAACACTTCTTATACAGTTTGTATCGTGAGATTGGTAGCCTTTAACACAAAGAGATGAGGATACGAAGCAGGACACGAAGCAGGACACGAAGCAGGACGCGAAGCAGGACATAAAGCAGGACATAAAGCAGGACGCGAAGCAGGACATAAAGCAGGACCGCTGGGTGGTTATGATAGCGAAGCCTTAGGTGTTATCATTACACTCTGAATTAGAGATCAGGATGGTAGTCAAAGCAGCATCATACTTCACATAGCAGCCGTGGCAGGAGGGCCCTGGTGTACTGACTAACACACTGGGTATGACTGTGGGTATGAAATATTCCGAATGCTGATTGGTTGACAGCCATGGTATATCAGGGTATACCACGGGTATGACAAAACATGTATTTTTACTGCTCTAAATATGTTGGTAACCAGCTTATAATGGCAATAAGACACCTCAGGGGTTTTGTGATATATGGTCAATATACTACGGCAAAGGGCTGTGTCCAGGCACTCTGCGATGCATCGTGCCTAAGAACAGCCCTAAGCCTTGGTATATTGAGCATATACCACACCTTGGAACTTATTGCTTCAGTATAATACTGTGTTGTATACACAGCACTCCAGTATTTAACTTGTTCTTTAATTGACCAGTTCATTATGATATTGGGTGCAATATTGAAAAGCCCTTCTTGAGATAGAGCGAACAGCAAAGTAAAGAAAAAATGCAGAGCATGATATGAATAGCTTGAAGCTGAATAAACACGTCACTAATACAATGAGGCACTTCCAAAAAAACTGCGGTTTTCCATCCAGTTGAGATTTGACAGTGTAAAGACAATATCAGACTGATTGTAATTACCAATTTAAATGGATTTTGAACGCCTGATAGTCTTTGGATCTGGTCCCTATACTAAACAATAAGGCGTTGACAGTATTGTATGCTATGACTAACATCTGTGTATGGAAAGCGCAATTTTTGGTTGCACCTGCTACATAACATGATGCAATCACATGCAAATTAACTCTAGGGAGGCCCCTCCCAGTTTAACTCTAGGGAGGCCCCTCCCAGTTTAACTCTAGGGAGGCCCCTCCCAGTTTAACTCTAGGGAGGCCCCTCCCAGTTTAACTCTAGGGAGGCCCCTCCCAGTTTAACTCTAGGGAGGCCCCTCCCAGTTTAACTCTAGGGAGGCCCCTCCCAGTTTAACTCTAGGGAGGACCCCTCCCAGTTTAACTCTAGGGAGGCCCCTCCCAGTTTAACTCTAGGGAGGCCCCTCCCAGTTTAACTCTAGGGAGGCCCCTCCCAGTTTAACTCTAGGGAGGCCCCTCCCAGTTTAACTCTAGCGAGGGAGGCCCCTCCCAGTTTAACTCTAGGGAGGCCCCTCCCCAGTGTTAACTCTAGGGAGGCCCCTCCCCAGTTTAACTCTAGGGAGGCCCCTCCCAGTTTAACTCTAGGGAGGCCCCTCCCAGTTTAACTCTAGGGAGGCCCCTTCCAGTTTAACTCTAGGGAGGCCCCTTCCAGTTTAACTCTAGGGAGGCCCCTTCCAGTTTAACTCTAGGGAGGCCCCTTCCAGTTTACGAGACAAATGTTGGGAGGAAGAGGATATGGCTGGGAGGTAAACAAGATGAAGGACACAGAAAATGACTACTGTTACAGAGCAATAGGCACACACATGCACACAGCCTATGGCAAAATGAAATGTGACTTACAGACTCTCCCACTCTCTAGAAGGAGGAAAACGAGACAAAATAACAAACAGGCTTAGACACTTTCCAGAAACCCCTGGTGTATCTAGTGTAGCACAGTTAAACACAGACACCCCTGGTGTATCTAGTGTAGCACAGTTAAACACAGACACCCCTGGTGTATCTAGTGTAGCACAGTTAAACACAGACACCCCTGGTGTATCTAGTGTAGCACAGTTAAACACAGACACCCCTGGTGTATCTAGTGTAGCACAGTTAAACACAGACACCCCTGGTGTATCTAGTGTAGCACAGTTAAACACAGACACCCCTGGTGTATCTAGTGTAGCACAGTTAAACACAGACACCCCTGGTGTATCTAGTGTAGCACAGTTAAACACAGACACCCCTGGTGTATCTAGTGTAGCACAGTTAAACACAGACACCCCTGGTGTATCTAGTGTAGCACAGTTAAACACAGACACCCCTGGTGTATCTACTGTAGCACAGTTAAACACAGACACCCCTGGTGTTTCTAGTGTAGCACAGTTAAACACAGACACCCCTGGTGTATCTAGTGTAGCACAGTTAAACACAGACACCCCTGGTGTATCTAGTGTAGCACAGTTAAACACAGACACCCCTGGTGTATCTAGTGTAGCACAGTTAAACACAGACACCCCTGGTGTATCTAGTGTAGCACAGTTAAACACAGTGCTTCCCTCATTTTAGGGGGATGGTTCCAGTCAGATGTTTTCACAGCTCAAATGTACTGTAATCAAGAGATGGGGAAAAACAATCGGACAAACTAACTATCCCTTTTAAATGCATGTTCTCTATTATTGGCCCTCTGTGGGTCAGGTCCAGTAGTTTCCTAATAACGTTGGGGCTTGTTTGATTTGAGGCTGTGTATTCAACCAGACGTTCTAATCTGCCCTTTGAGATGGTGGTGGGTTCAGAGAGACAAAGACATGATGGTCATTAGTCCAAATGGTGCATGTGATGCTCTGCGTGGTGGAGCCATGCATTGGGATGTGCCCACACACAGTCACACAGTCACCATGCCAACGCAGCCTGCACACACACCATGCAGGCCGTGTAACCATTTAAATAAAAGGTTTCTACAGATGGTCCTAACAGTACAACAGGGACACTTGCTGAAGAGTCACTGGCTACTCCATTTTGGATCTGGAAGGATTAAGGATAAGAGGTTCGATGTGGTTGACTTACGGCTTCATGTTGAAGAGGTCGCGCACACCCATGTTGGCCTCGGAGCGGTTGCGGTTGCGCTCGGAGAGGAACTTATCCTTGGTCCACGTCATGTGGATTCGGTCAGGGCCGGTGTCGGGCTTGTCGTTGATCGCGGCATGGGACGCCGTGTTTCTGTCGTGGATCAGCTGGGCCTGAAGGAGATGGAAATGATGAGAGACAGAGACACACCGACAGACAGACAGACAGAGACAGACAGACCGAGACAGACAGACCGACAGACCCAGAGACCGAGAGACAGACAGAGAGACAGACCGAGAGACAGAGAGACAGACCGAGAGACAGAGAGACAGACCGAGAGACAGACCGAGAGACCGAGAGACAGAGAGACAGACCGAGAGACAGAGAGACAGACCGAGAGACAGACCGAGAGACAGAGAGACAGACCGAGAGACAGAGCCAGACCGAGAGAGAGAGAGATATATTATATATGAGAGAGAGAGACAGAGCGAGAGTGAACAAAAGACAAAGACAGTGGCAGAGAGAGAGAGAGATGGAAGAAGAGCGAGACAGAGGAAGAGAGAGATATATACAGAGAGGGAGAGACTAAACTATGGAGTTCCACAAACCTGGTAGTCAGAAAGACACCCCTCATGCAGTCAACTCACATAGCAAAAACACGTGTTACATCACAATAAACATGAATGACATGGACAGTATACAGGGTTACAGTCATACCAACATCTATGATGTGCAACGTGTTCTTTACACAGGCCAACAGCGCTTTAGTAAGGAGTGAGAGAACATGCTAGTTGGAGCTATGACACTGAGACGGAGTGTAGATCCACGGGGAATGAACCAGGTGGAGGGGGGGGGGGGGGGGCAGGGAATGAACCAGGTGGAGGGGGGTGGACGGAGTGTAGATCCACAGGGAATGAACCAGGTGGAGGGGGGTGGACGGAGTGTAGATCCACGGGGAATGAACCAGTTGGAGGGGGGTGGACGGAGTGTAGATCCACGGGGAATGAACCAGGTGGAGGGGGGTGGACGGAGTGTAGATCCACGGGGAATGAACCAGGTGGAGGGGGGTGGACGGAGTGTAGATCCACAGGGAATGAACCAGGTGGAGGGGGGTGGACGGAGTGTAGATCCACGGGGAATGAACCAGGTGGAGGGGGGTGGACGGAGTGTAGATCCACGGGGAATGAACCAGGTGGAGGGGGGTGGACGGAGTGTAGATCCACGGGGAATGAACCAGGTGGAGGGGGGTGGACGGAGTGTAGATCCACGGGGAATGAACCAGGTGGAGGGGGGTGGACGGAGTGTAGATCCACGGGGAATGAACCAGGTGGAGGGGGGTGGACGGAGTGTAGATACACGGGGAATGAACCAGGTGGAGGGGGGGGGGGTGGACGGAGTGTAGATCCACGGGGAATGAACCAGGTGGAGGGGGGGGGGGGTGGACGGAGTGTAGATCCACGGGGAATGAACCAGGTGGAGGGGGGGGGGGTGGACGGAGTGTAGATCCACGGGGAATGAACCAGGTGGAGGGGGGTGGACGGAGTGTAGATCCACGGGGAATGAACCAGGTGGAGGGGGGTGGACGGAGTGTAGATCCACGGGGAATGAACCAGGTGGAGGGGGGGGGGTGGACGGAGTGAAGATCCACGGGGAATGAACCAGGTGGAGGGGGGGGGGGTGGACGGAGTGTAGATCCACGGGGAATGAACCAGGTGGAGGGGGGGGGGTGGACGGAGTGTAGATCCACGGGGAATGAACCAGGTGGAGGGGGGGGGGTGGACGGAGTGTAGATCCACGGGGAATGAACCAGGTGGAGGGGGGGGGGTGGACGGAGTGTAGATCCACGGGGAATGAACCAGGTGGAGGGGGGGGGTGGACGGAGTGAAGATCCACGGGGAATGAACCAGGTGGAGGGGGGGGGGGTGGACGGAGTGTAGATCCACGGGGAATGAACCAGGTGGAGGGGGGGGGGTGGACGGAGTGTAGATCCACGGGGAATGAACCAGGTGGAGGGGGGGGGGGGTGGACGGAGTGAAGATCCACGGGGAATGAACCAGGTGGAGGGGGGGGGTGGACGGAGTGTAGATCCACGGGGAATGAACCAGGTGGAGGGGGGTGGGCGGAGTGTAGATCCACGGGGAATGAACCAGGTGGAGGGGGGTGGATGGAGTGTAGATCCACGGGGAATGAACCAGGTGGAGGGGGGTGGATGGAGTGTAGATCCACGGGGAATGAACCAGGTGGAGGGGGGTGGATGGAGTGTAGATCCACGGGGAATGAACCAGGTGGAGGGGGGTGGACGGAGTGTAGATCCACGGGGAATGAACCAGGTGGAGGGGGGTGGACGGAGTGTAGATCCACGGGGAATGAACCAGGTGGAGGGGGGTGGATGGAGTGTAGATCCACAGGGAATGAACCAGGTGGAGGGGGGGGGGGGTGTAGATCCACGGGGAATGAACCAGGTGGAGGGGGGTGGACGGAGTGTAGATCCACAGGGAATGAACCAGGTGGAGGGGGGGGGGGTGGATGGACGGAGGGAGAGATAAACAAAAGAAGGATGACACCACGGTGCACTTGATCAATGACGCATGCTGAAAGAGGTGAGTCCATGACATCCATAGGGCCCACTACGGTGAATAACCTACACAGCCACTATCTACCATAGTGGGTCTGTCCGGGGGGCGACTTTAACTGGACATTTTGACTAGACTTGATCTTACTTCAGGTCTTTGACTTCTAGCAGCTGTGGCTGTGTAAGCGTGGTCTCTGAGGGTTGGTGACTGGGGGGGTAATGATGATGCTGGTCTCTGAGGGTTGGTGACTGGGGGGGTAATGATGATGCTGGTCTCTGAGGGTTGGTGACTGGGGGGGTAATGATGATGCTGGTCTCTGAGGGTTGGTGACTGGGGGGGTAATGATGATGCTGGTCTCTGAGGGTTGGTGACTGGGGGGGTAATGATGATGCTGGTCTCTGAGGGTTGGTGACTGGGGGGGTAATGATGATGCTGGTCTCTGAGGGTTGGTGACTGGGGGGGTAATGATGATGCTGGTCTCTGAGGGTTGGTGACTGGGGGGGTAATGATGATGCTGGTCTCTGAGGGTTGGTGACTGGGGGGGGGGGGGGTAATGATGATGATGGTCTCTGAGGGTTGGTGACTGGGGGGGGGGGTAATGATGATGCTGGTCTCTGAGGGTTGGTGACTGGGGGGGTAATGATGATGCTGGTCTCTGAGGGTTGGTGACTAGGGGGGTAATGATGATGCTGGTCTCTGAGGGTTGGTGACTGGGGGGGTAATGATGATGCTGGTCTCTGAGGGTTGGTGACTGGGGGGGTAATGATGATGCTGGTCTCTGAGGGTTGGTGACTGGGGGGGTAATGATGATGATGCTGGTCTCTGAGGGTTGGTGACTGGGGGGGTAATGATGATGATGCTGGTCTCTGAGGGTTGGTGACTGGGGGGGTAATGATGATGATGCTGGTCTCTGAGGGTTGGTGACTGGGGGGGTAATGATGATGCTGGTCTCTGAGGGTTGGTGACTGGGGGGGTAATGATGATGCTGGTCTCTGAGGGTTGGTGACTGGGGGGGTAATGATGATAATGGTCTCTGAGGGTTGGTGACTGGGGGGGTAATGATGATGCTGGTCTCTGAGGGTTGGTGACTGGGGGGGTAATGATGATGCTGGTCTCTGCGGTGGTAGGGGCCTGCAGCCACAGGGGTGATGGGGTACAGATGAGGGGGTGTTGGGGTTACCGATGAGGGGGGTGTTGGGGTTACAGATGAGGGGGTGTTGGCTACCTCGTCCTCCTGTGTGTCCTCCAGCTGTCGACTGGGGTCAGAGCCTGAGGCTCCGGTCTGGTTCTTCCTTCTGATGGAGCTACGTGACGTGTCGGTGATACCCTGAATCTGAGCCCCGCATCAGCAGCCAGACAGTACAGGGGGCCAAAGGTCATACAACGAACAGTAGTATAAGGGGGGGCTAGGAGAGCTCTGATACCCACAACCCAATGACATATCTACGAATTGTAACCTCATTGGTGATGTCAGGGTACATCCAGGGACCAATAACAGCTCAAATGTGACCCAAGTCAGAAATGTACCCACATTCCAATGGCATTATTCAAATTTTTGTCTCATCAAGAGTGACTTGCAAGTCACAATAAGTACATTCAAGAAAGAAACATGAAACCACATAACGAGCACTGCAATTAAAATCCTTCAAGATAAAAGTACTAAAGGTGTTGAAAATCAGTAACAGATTATATTTCTTTATAGAAACAGAATACCTACACTAACATGTGTAGCGTACCAAATGGCACCCTAAGCCCTATTTAGTGCACTCCTTTTGACCAGAGCCTATAGGTCCTGGTGAAAAGTAGTGCCCTATAAAAGGAATAGGGTTCCATTTGGTACGGAACCTTAAAGGCCGACTGTAGTAGTGAGTGTGCCCTGCAGACAGGGGGTTACCTCTCTCTCCCTCTCCGTCCGCGACAGCTGCATCTGTTTCAGCATCTGAGAGCGCTGTTCCATCACCAGGGTCTTCTCATAGGTGAAGGCTGAGATGTCGCTGTCGTGCTGTTCACACACATTATTATGCAGAGTAAGGCACAACATGTCAGTTATTAATAGTTCTATAGGGACATGTCAGTTATTAATAGTTCTATAGGGACATGTCAGTTATTAATAGTTCTATAGGGACATGTCAGTTATTAATAGTTCTATAGGGACATGTCAGTTATTAATAGTTCTATAGGGACATGTCAGTTATTAATAGTTCTATAGGGACATGTCAGTTATTAATAGTTCTATAGGGACATGTCAGTTATTAATAGTTCTATAGGGACATGTCAGTTATTAATAGTTCTATAGGGACATGTCAGTTATTAATAGTTCTATAGGGACATGTCAGTTATTAATAGTTCTATAGGAACATGTCAGTTATTAATAGTTCTATAGGAACATGTCAGTTATTAATAGTTATATAGGGACATGTCAGTTATTATTGGTTCTGTAGGAACATGTCAGTTATTAATAGTTCTGTAGGAACATGTCAGTTATTAATAGTTATGTAGGGACATGTCAGTTATTAATAGTTCTATAGGAACATGTCAGTTATTAATAGTTCTATAGGAACATGTCAGTTATTAATAGTTCTATAGGAACATGTCAGTTATTAATAGTTCTATAGGAACATGTCAGTTATTAATAGTTCTATAGGGACATGTCAGTTATTAATAGTTCTGTAGGAACATGTCAGTTAGTATTGGTTCTGTAGGAACATGTCAGTAATTAATAGTTCTATAGGGACATGTCAGTTATTAATAGTTCTGTAGGAACATGTCAGTTATTAATAGTTCTGTAGGAACATGTCAGTTATTAATAGTTCTGTAGGAACATGTCAGTTATTAATAGTTCTATAGGAACATGTCAGTTATTAATAGTTCAATAGGAACATGTCAGTTATTAATAGTTCAATAGGAACATGTCAGTTATTAATAGTTCTATAGGAACATGTCAGTTATTAATAGTTCTATAGGAACATGTCAGTTATTAATAGTTCTGTAGGGACATGTCAGTTATTAATAGTTCTGTAGGGACACGTCAGTTATTAATAGTTCTATAGGAACATGTCAGTTATTAATAGTTCTATAGGGACATGTCAGTTATTAATAGTTCTGTAGGAACATGTCAGTTAGTATTGGTTCTGTAGGAACATGTCAGTAATTAATAGTTCTATAGGGACATGTCAGTTATTAATAGTTCTGTAGGAACATGTCAGTTATTAATAGTTCTGTAGGAACATGTCAGTTATTAATAGTTCTGTAGGAACATGTCAGTTATTAATAGTTCTGTAGGAACATGTCAGTTATTAATAGTTCTATAGGAACATGTCAGTTATTAATAGTTCTATAGGAACATGTCAGTTATTAATAGTTCTATAGGAACATGTCAGTTATTAATAGTTCTATAGGAACATGTCAGTTATTAATAGTTCTATAGGAACATGTCAGTTATTAATAGTTCTGTAGGGACATGTCAGTTATTAATAGTTCTGTAGGGACATGTCAGTTATTAATAGTTCTATAGGAACATGTCAGTTATTAATAGTTCTATAGGGACATGTCAGTTATTAATAGTTCTGTAGGAACATGTCAGTTATTAATAGTTCTGTAGGAACATGTCAGTTAGTATTGGTTCTGTAGGAACATGTCAGTAATTAATAGTTCTATAGGGACATGTCAGTTATTATTGGTTCTGTAGGAAAATGTCAGTTATTAATAGTTCTATAGGGACATGTCAGTTATTAATAGTTCTGTAGGAACATGTCAGTTATTAATAGTTCTGTAGGAACATGTCAGTTATTAATAGTTCTGTAGGAACATGTCAGTTATTAATAGTTCTATAGGAACATGTCAGTTATTAATAGTTCAATAGGAACATGTCAGTTATTAATAGTTCAATAGGAACATGTCAGTTATTAATAGTTCTATAGGAACATGTCAGTTATTAATAGTTCTATAGGAACATGTCAGTTATTAATGGTTCTGTAGGAACATGTCAGTTATTAATAGTTCTATAGGAACAGGTCAGTTATTAATAGTTCTATAGGGACATGTCAGTTATTAATAGTTCTATAGGAACATGTCAGTTATTAATAGTTCAATAGGAACATGTCAGTTATTAATAGTTCTATAGGGACATGTCAGTTATTAATAGTTCTATAGGGACATGTCAGTTATTAATAGTTCTATAGGGACATGTCAGTTATTAATAGTTCTATAGGAACATGTCAGTTATTAATGGTTCTATAGGAACATGTCAGTTATTAATGGTTCTGTAGGAACATGTCAGTTATTAATGGTTCTGTAGGAACATGTCAGTTATTAATAGTTCTATAGGAACATGTCAGTTATTAATAGTTCTATAGGAACATGTCAGTTATTAATAGTTCTATAGGAACATGTCAGTTATTAATAGTTTTATAGGGACATGTCAGTTATTAATAGTTCTATAGGGACATGTCAGTTATTAATAGTTCTATAGGAACATGTCAGTTATTAATGGTTCTGTAGGAACATGTCAGTTATTAATAGTTCAATAGGGACATGTCAGTTATTAATAGTTCTATAGGAACATGTCAGTTATTATCGGTTCTGTAGGAACATGTCAGTTATTAATAGTTCTGTAGGGACACGTCAGTTATTAATAGTTCTATAGGGACACGTCAGTTATTAATAGTTCTGTAGGAACACGTCAGTTATTAATAGTTCAATAGGAACACGTCAGTTATTAATAGTTCTATAGGGACACGTCAGTTATTATTGGTTCTGTAGGAACACGTCAGTTATTAATAGTTCTATAGGGACACGTCAGTTATTAATAGTTCTGTAGGGACACGTCAGTTATTAATAGTTCTATAGGGACACGTCAGTTATTAATAGTTCTATAGGGACACGTCAGTTATTAATAGTTCTATAGGGACACGTCAGTTATTAATAGTTCTATAGGGACACGTCAGTTATTAATAGTTCAGTAGGAACACGTCAGTTATTAATAGTTCTGTAGGGACATGTCAGTTATTAATAGTTCTATAGGAACATGTCAGTTATTAATAGTTCTATAGGAACATGTCAGTTATTAATAGTTCTATAGGAACATGTCAGTTATTAATAGTTCTATAGGGACATGTCAGTTATTAATAGTTCTGTAGGAACATGTCAGTTAGTATTGGTTCTGTAGGAACATGTCAGTAATTAATAGTTCTATAGGGACATGTCAGTTATTATTGGTTCTGTAGGAAAATGTCAGTTATTAATAGTTCTATAGGGACATGTCAGTTATTAATAGTTCTGTAGGAACATGTCAGTTATTAATAGTTCTGTAGGAACATGTCAGTTATTAATAGTTCTGTAGGAACACGTCAGTTATTAATAGTTCTGTAGGGACATGTCAGTTATTAATAGTTCTATAGGAACATGTCAGTTATTAATAGTTCTATAGGAACATGTCAGTTATTAATAGTTCTATAGGGACATGTCAGTTATTAATAGTTCTGTAGGAACATGTCAGTTAGTATTGGTTCTGTAGGAACATGTCAGTAATTAATAGTTCTATAGGGACATGTCAGTTATTATTGGTTCTGTAGGAAAATGTCAGTTATTAATAGTTCTATAGGGACATGTCAGTTATTAATAGTTCTGTAGGAACATGTCAGTTATTAATAGTTCTGTAGGAACATGTCAGTTATTAATAGTTCTGTAGGAACATGTCAGTTATTAATAGTTCTATAGGAACATGTCAGTTATTAATAGTTCAATAGGAACATGTCAGTTATTAATAGTTCAATAGGAACATGTCAGTTATTAATAGTTCAATAGGAACATGTCAGTTATTAATAGTTCTATAGGAACATGTCAGTTATTAATAGTTCTATAGGAACATGTCAGTTATTAATGGTTCTGTAGGAACATGTCAGTTATTAATAGTTCTATAGGAACATGTCAGTTATTAATAGTTCTATAGGAACATGTCAGTTATTAATAGTTCAATAGGAACATGTCAGTTATTAATAGTTCTATAGGAACATGTCAGTTATTAATAGTTCTATAGGGACATGTCAGTTAATAATAGTTCTATAGGGACATGTCAGTTATTAATAGTTCTATAGGGACATGTCAGTTATTAATAGTTCTATAGGAACATGTCAGTTATTAATAGTTCAATAGGAACATGTCAGTTATTAAAAGTTCTATAGGGACATGTCAGTTATTAATAGTTCTATAGGAACATGTCAGTTATTAATGGTTCTATAGGAACATGTCAGTTATTAATGGTTCTGTAGGAACATGTCAGTTATTAATAGTTCTATAGGAACATGTCAGTTATTAATAGTTTTATAGGGACATGTCAGTTATTAATAGTTTTATAGGGACATGTCAGTTATTAATAGTTCTATAGGGACATGTCAGTTATTAATAGTTCTATAGGAACATGTCAGTTATTAATGGTTCTGTAGGAACATGTCAGTTATTAATAGTTCAATAGGGACATGTCAGTTATTAATAGTTCTATAGGGACACGTCAGTTATTAATAGTTCTATAGGGACACGTCAGTTATTAATAGTTCTATAGGGACACGTCAGTTATTAATAGTTCTATAGGGACACGTCAGTTATTATCGGTTCTGTAGGAACATGTCAGTTATTAATAGTTCTATAGGAACATGTCAGTTATTAATAGTTCTATAGGGACATGTCAGTTATTAATAGTTCTATAGGAACATGTCAGTTATTAATAGTTCTATAGGGACACGTCAGTTATTAATAGTTCTATAGGGACACGTCAGTTATTATCGGTTCTGTAGGAACATGTCAGTTATTAATAGTTCTATAGGAACATGTCAGTTATTAATAGTTCTATAGGAACATGTCAGTTATTAAAAGTTCTATAGGGACATGTCAGTTATTAATAGTTCTATAGGGACATGTCAGTTATTAATAGTTCTATAGGGACATGTCAGTTATTAATAGTTCTATAGGAACATGTCAGTTATTAATAGTTCAATAGGAACATGTCAGTTATTAATAGTTCTATAGGGACATGTCAGTTATTAATAGTTCTATAGGAACATGTCAGTTATTAATGGTTCTATAGGAACATGTCAGTTATTAATGGTTCTGTAGGAACATGTCAGTTATTAATAGTTCTATAGGAACATGTCAGTTATTAATAGTTTTATAGGGACATGTCAGTTATTAATAGTTTTATAGGGACATGTCAGTTATTAATAGTTCTATAGGGACATGTCAGTTATTAATAGTTCTATAGGAACATGTCAGTTATTAATGGTTCTGTAGGAACATGTCAGTTATTAATAGTTCAATAGGGACATGTCAGTTATTAATAGTTCTATAGGAACACGTCAGTTATTATCGGTTCTGTAGGAACACGTCAGTTATTAATAGTTCAATAGGAACACGTCAGTTATTAATAGTTCTATAGGGACACGTCAGTTATTAATAGTTCTATAGGGACACGTCAGTTATTAATAGTTCTATAGGGACACGTCAGTTATTAATAGTTCTATAGGGACACGTCAGTTATTAATAGTTCTATAGGGACACGTCAGTTATTATTGGTTCTGTAGGAACATGTCAGTTATTAATAGTTCTATAGGAACATGTCAGTTATTAATAGTTCTATAGGAACATGTCAGTTATTAATAGTTCTGTAGGAACATGTCAGTTATTAATAGTTCTATAGGAACATGTCAGTTATTAATAGTTCAATAGGAACATGTCAGTTATTAATAGTTCTATAGGAACATGTCAGTTATTAATAGTTCTATAGGAACATGTCAGTTATTAATGGTTCTGTAGGAACATGTCAGTTATTAATAGTTCTATAGGAACATGTCAGTTATTAATAGTTCTATAGGGACATGTCAGTTATTAATAGTTCTATAGGAACATGTCAGTTATTAATAGTTCAATAGGAACATGTCAGTTATTAATAGTTCTATAGGAACATGTCAGTTATTAATGGTTCTATAGGAACATGTCAGTTATTAATGGTTCTGTAGGAACATGTCAGTTATTAATGGTTCTGTAGGAACATGTCAGTTATTAATAGTTCTATAGGAACATGTCAGTTATTAATAGTTCTATAGGAACATGTCAGTTATTAATAGTTCTATAGGAACATGTCAGTTATTAATAGTTTTATAGGGACATGTCAGTTATTAATAGTTCTATAGGGACATGTCAGTTATTAATAGTTCTATAGGAACATGTCAGTTATTAATGGTTCTGTAGGAACATGTCAGTTATTAATAGTTCAATAGGGACATGTCAGTTATTAATAGTTCTATAGGAACATGTCAGTTATTATCGGTTCTGTAGGAACATGTCAGTTATTAATAGTTCTGTAGGGACACGTCAGTTATTAATAGTTCTATAGGGACACGTCAGTTATTAATAGTTCTGTAGGAACACGTCAGTTATTAATAGTTCAATAGGAACACGTCAGTTATTAATAGTTCTATAGGGACACGTCAGTTATTATTGGTTCTGTAGGAACACGTCAGTTATTAATAGTTCTATAGGGACACGTCAGTTATTAATAGTTCTGTAGGGACACGTCAGTTATTAATAGTTCTATAGGGACACGTCAGTTATTAATAGTTCTATAGGGACACGTCAGTTATTAATAGTTCTATAGGGACACGTCAGTTATTAATAGTTCTATAGGGACACGTCAGTTATTAATAGTTCAGTAGGAACACGTCAGTTATTAATAGTTCTGTAGGGACATGTCAGTTATTAATAGTTCTATAGGAACATGTCAGTTATTAATAGTTCTATAGGAACATGTCAGTTATTAATAGTTCTATAGGAACATGTCAGTTATTAATAGTTCTATAGGGACATGTCAGTTATTAATAGTTCTGTAGGAACATGTCAGTTAGTATTGGTTCTGTAGGAACATGTCAGTAATTAATAGTTCTATAGGGACATGTCAGTTATTATTGGTTCTGTAGGAAAATGTCAGTTATTAATAGTTCTATAGGGACATGTCAGTTATTAATAGTTCTGTAGGAACATGTCAGTTATTAATAGTTCTGTAGGAACATGTCAGTTATTAATAGTTCTGTAGGAACACGTCAGTTATTAATAGTTCTGTAGGGACATGTCAGTTATTAATAGTTCTATAGGAACATGTCAGTTATTAATAGTTCTATAGGAACATGTCAGTTATTAATAGTTCTATAGGGACATGTCAGTTATTAATAGTTCTGTAGGAACATGTCAGTTAGTATTGGTTCTGTAGGAACATGTCAGTAATTAATAGTTCTATAGGGACATGTCAGTTATTATTGGTTCTGTAGGAAAATGTCAGTTATTAATAGTTCTATAGGGACATGTCAGTTATTAATAGTTCTGTAGGAACATGTCAGTTATTAATAGTTCTGTAGGAACATGTCAGTTATTAATAGTTCTATAGGAACATGTCAGTTATTAATAGTTCTATAGGAACATGTCAGTTATTAATAGTTCAATAGGAACATGTCAGTTATTAATAGTTCAATAGGAACATGTCAGTTATTAATAGTTCAATAGGAACATGTCAGTTATTAATAGTTCTATAGGAACATGTCAGTTATTAATAGTTCTATAGGAACATGTCAGTTATTAATGGTTCTGTAGGAACATGTCAGTTATTAATAGTTCTATAGGAACATGTCAGTTATTAATAGTTCTATAGGAACATGTCAGTTATTAATAGTTCAATAGGAACATGTCAGTTATTAATAGTTCTATAGGAACATGTCAGTTATTAATAGTTCTATAGGGACATGTCAGTTATTAATAGTTCTATAGGGACATGTCAGTTATTAATAGTTCTATAGGGACATGTCAGTTATTAATAGTTCTATAGGAACATGTCAGTTATTAATAGTTCAATAGGAACATGTCAGTTATTAATAGTTCTATAGGGACATGTCAGTTATTAATAGTTCTATAGGAACATGTCAGTTATTAATGGTTCTATAGGAACATGTCAGTTATTAATGGTTCTGTAGGAACATGTCAGTTATTAATAGTTCTATAGGAACATGTCAGTTATTAATAGTTTTATAGGGACATGTCAGTTATTAATAGTTCTATAGGGACATGTCAGTTATTAATAGTTCTATAGGAACATGTCAGTTATTAATAGTTCTATAGGAACATGTCAGTTATTAATGGTTCTGTAGGAACATGTCAGTTATTAATAGTTCAATAGGGACATGTCAGTTATTAATAGTTCTATAGGAACATGTCAGTTATTATCGGTTCTGTAGGAACACGTCAGTTATTAATAGTTCAATAGGAACACGTCAGTTATTAATAGTTCTATAGGGACACGTCAGTTATTAATAGTTCTGTAGGGACACGTCAGTTATTAATAGTTCTATAGGGACACGTCAGTTATTAATAGTTCTATAGGGACACGTCAGTTATTAATAGTTCTATAGGGACACGTCAGTTATTATCGGTTCTGTAGGAACATGTCAGTTATTAATAGTTCTATAGGAACATGTCAGTTATTAATAGTTCTATAGGGACATGTCAGTTATTAATAGTTCTATAGGAACATGTCAGTTATTAATAGTTCTATAGGGACACGTCAGTTATTAATAGTTCTATAGGGACACGTCAGTTATTATCGGTTCTGTAGGAACATGTCAGTTATTAATAGTTCTATAGGAACATGTCAGTTATTAATAGTTCTATAGGAACATGTCAGTTATTAATAGTTCTATAGGAACATGTCAGTTATTAATAGTTCTATAGGGACATGTCAGTTATTAATAGTTCTATAGGAACATGTCAGTTATTAATAGTTCTGTAGGGACATGTCAGTTATTAATAGTTCTGTAGGAACATGTCAGTTATTAATGGTTCTGTAGGAACATGTCAGTTATTAATAGTTCTTTAGGGACATGTCAGTTATTAATAGTTCTATAGGGACATGTCAGTTATTAATAGTTCTGTAGGAACATGTCAGTTAGTATTGGTTCTGTAGGAACATGTCAGTAATTAATAGTTCTGTAGGGACATGTCAGTTATTATTGGTTCTGTAGGAACATGTCAGTTATTATTGGTTCTTTAGGGACATGTCAGTTATTAATAGTTCTATAGGGACATGTCAGTTATTAATAGTTCTGTAGGAACATGTCAGTTATTAATAGTTCTGTAGGAACATGTCAGTTATTAATAGTTCTGTAGGAACATGTCAGTTATTAATAGTTCTGTAGGAACATGTCAGTTATTAATAGTTCTGTAGGAACATGTCAGTTATTAATAGTTCTATAGGAACATTTCAGTTATTAATAGTTCTATAGGAACATGTCAGTTATTAATAGTTCAATAGGAACATGTCAGTTATTAATAGTTCAATAGGAACATGTCAGTTATTAATAGTTCTATAGGAACATGTCAGTTATTAATAGTTCTATAGGAACATGTCAGTTATTAATGGTTCTGTAGGAACATGTCAGTTATTAATAGTTCTATAGGAACATGTCAGTTATTAATAGTTCTGTAGGGACATGTCAGTTATTAATAGTTCTATAGGAACATGTCAGTTATTAATAGTTCTATAGGAACATGTCAGTTATTAATAGTTCTATAGGGACATGTCAGTTATTAATAGTTCTATAGGGACATGTCAGTTATTAATAGTTCTATAGGGACATGTCAGTTATTAATAGTTCTATAGGGACATGTCAGTTATTAATAGTTCTATAGGGACATGTCAGTTATTAATAGTTCTATAGGAACATGTCAGTTATTAATGGTTCTATAGGGACACGTCAGTTATTATTGGTTCTGTAGGAACACGTCAGTTATTAATAGTTCTGTAGGGACACGTCAGTTATTAATAGTTCTATAGGGACACGTCAGTTATTATCGGTTCTGTAGGAACATGTCAGTTATTAATAGTTCTATAGGGACATGTCAGTTATTAATAGTTCTATAGGAACATGTCAGTTATTAATAGTTCTATAGGGACATGTCAGTTATTAATAGTTCTATAGGAACATGTCAGTTATTAATAGTTCTATAGGGACACGTCAGTTATTAATAGTTCTATAGGGACACGTCAGTTATTATCGGTTCTGTAGGAACATGTCAGTTATTAATAGTTCTATAGGAACATGTCAGTTATTAATAGTTCTATAGGAACATGTCAGTTATTAATAGTTCTATAGGGACATGTCAGTTATTAATAGTTCTATAGGGACATGTCAGTTATTAATAGTTCTATAGGAACATGTCAGTTATTAATAGTTCTGTAGGGACATGTCAGTTATTAATAGTTCTGTAGGAACATGTCAGTTATTAATGGTTCTGTAGGAACATGTCAGTTATTAATAGTTCTTTAGGGACATGTCAGTTATTAATAGTTCTATAGGGACATGTCAGTTATTAATAGTTCTGTAGGAACATGTCAGTTAGTATTGGTTCTGTAGGAACATGTCAGTAATTAATAGTTCTGTAGGGACATGTCAGTTATTATTGGTTCTGTAGGAACATGTCAGTTATTATTGGTTCTTTAGGGACATGTCAGTTATTAATAGTTCTATAGGGACATGTCAGTTATTAATAGTTCTGTAGGAACATGTCAGTTATTAATAGTTCTGTAGGAACATGTCAGTTATTAATAGTTCTGTAGGAACATGTCAGTTATTAATAGTTCTGTAGGAACATGTCAGTTATTAATAGTTCTATAGGAACATGTCAGTTATTAATAGTTCTATAGGAACATGTCAGTTATTAATAGTTCAATAGGAACATGTCAGTTATTAATAGTTCAATAGGAACATGTCAGTTATTAATAGTTCTATAGGAACATGTCAGTTATTAATAGTTCTATAGGAACATGTCAGTTATTAATGGTTCTGTAGGAACATGTCAGTTATTAATAGTTCTATAGGAACATGTCAGTTATTAATAGTTCTATAGGAACATGTCAGTTATTAATAGTTCAATAGGAACATGTCAGTTATTAATAGTTCTATAGGAACATGTCCGTTATTAATAGTTCTATAGGGACATGTCAGTTATTAATAGTTCTATAGGGACATGTCAGTTATTAATAGTTCTATAGGGACATGTCAGTTATTAATAGTTCTATAGGGACATGTCAGTTATTAATAGTTCTATAGGAACATGTCAGTTATTAATGGTTCTATAGGGACACGTCAGTTATTATTGGTTCTGTAGGAACACGTCAGTTATTAATAGTTCTGTAGGGACACGTCAGTTATTAATAGTTCTATAGGGACACGTCAGTTATTATCGGTTCTGTAGGAACATGTCAGTTATTAATAGTTCTATAGGGACATGTCAGTTATTAATAGTTCTATAGGAACATGTCAGTTATTAATAGTTCTATAGGAACATGTCAGTTATTAATAGTTCTATAGGGACATGTCAGTTATTAATAGTTCTATAGGGACATGTCAGTTATTAATAGTTCTATAGGGACATGTCAGTTATTAATAGTTCTATAGGAACATGTCAGTTATTAATAGTTCAATAGGAACATGTCAGTTATTAATAGTTCTATAGGGACATGTCAGTTATTAATAGTTCTATAGGAACATGTCAGTTATTAATGGTTCTATAGGAACATGTCAGTTATTAATGGTTCTGTAGGAACATGTCAGTTATTAATAGTTCTATAGGAACATGTCAGTTATTAATAGTTTTATAGGGACATGTCAGTTATTAATAGTTTTATAGGGACATGTCAGTTATTAATAGTTCTATAGGGACATGTCAGTTATTAATAGTTCTATAGGAACATGTCAGTTATTAATGGTTCTGTAGGAACATGTCAGTTATTAATAGATCAATAGGGACATGTCAGTTATTAATAGTTCTATAGGAACATGTCAGTTATTATCGGTTCTGTAGGAACACGTCAGTTATTAATAGTTCAATAGGAACACGTCAGTTATTAATAGTTCTATAGGGACACGTCAGTTATTAATAGTTCTGTAGGGACACGTCAGTTATTAATAGTTCTATAGGGACACGTCAGTTATTAATAGTTCTATAGGGACACGTCAGTTATTAATAGTTCTATAGGGACACGTCAGTTATTATCGGTTCTGTAGGAACATGTCAGTTATTAATAGTTCTATAGGAACATGTCAGTTATTAATAGTTCTATAGGGACATGTCAGTTATTAATAGTTCTATAGGAACATGTCAGTTATTAATAGTTCTATAGGGACACGTCAGTTATTAATAGTTCTATAGGGACACGTCAGTTATTATCGGTTCTGTAGGAACATGTCAGTTATTAATAGTTCTATAGGAACATGTCAGTTATTAATAGTTCTATAGGAACATGTCAGTTATTAATAGTTCTATAGGAACATGTCAGTTATTAATAGTTCTATAGGGACATGTCAGTTATTAATAGTTCTATAGGAACATGTCAGTTATTAATAGTTCTGTAGGGACATGTCAGTTATTAATAGTTCTGTAGGAACATGTCAGTTATTAATGGTTCTGTAGGAACATGTCAGTTATTAATAGTTCTTTAGGGACATGTCAGTTATTAATAGTTCTATAGGGACATGTCAGTTATTAATAGTTCTGTAGGAACATGTCAGTTAGTATTGGTTCTGTAGGAACATGTCAGTAATTAATAGTTCTGTAGGGACATGTCAGTTATTATTGGTTCTGTAGGAACATGTCAGTTATTATTGGTTCTTTAGGGACATGTCAGTTATTAATAGTTCTATAGGGACATGTCAGTTATTAATAGTTCTGTAGGAACATGTCAGTTATTAATAGTTCTGTAGGAACATGTCAGTTATTAATAGTTCTGTAGGAACATGTCAGTTATTAATAGTTCTGTAGGAACATGTCAGTTATTAATAGTTCTGTAGGAACATGTCAGTTATTAATAGTTCTATAGGAACATTTCAGTTATTAATAGTTCTATAGGAACATGTCAGTTATTAATAGTTCAATAGGAACATGTCAGTTATTAATAGTTCAATAGGAACATGTCAGTTATTAATAGTTCTATAGGAACATGTCAGTTATTAATAGTTCTATAGGAACATGTCAGTTATTAATGGTTCTGTAGGAACATGTCAGTTATTAATAGTTCTATAGGAACATGTCAGTTATTAATAGTTCTATAGGAACATGTCAGTTATTAATAGTTCAATAGGAACATGTCAGTTATTAATAGTTCTATAGGAACATGTCAGTTATTAATAGTTCTATAGGGACATGTCAGTTATTAATAGTTCTATAGGGACATGTCAGTTATTAATAGTTCTATAGGGACATGTCAGTTATTAATAGTTCTATAGGGACATGTCAGTTATTAATAGTTCTATAGGAACATGTCAGTTATTAATGGTTCTATAGGGACACGTCAGTTATTATTGGTTCTGTAGGAACACGTCAGTTATTAATAGTTCTGTAGGGACACGTCAGTTATTAATAGTTCTATAGGGACACGTCAGTTATTATCGGTTCTGTAGGAACATGTCAGTTATTAATAGTTCTATAGGGACATGTCAGTTATTAATAGTTCTATAGGAACATGTCAGTTATTAATAGTTCTATAGGGACATGTCAGTTATTAATAGTTCTATAGGAACATGTCAGTTATTAATAGTTCTATAGGGACACGTCAGTTATTAATAGTTCTATAGGGACACGTCAGTTATTAATAGTTCTATAGGGACACGTCAGTTATTATTGGTTCTGTAGGAACATGTCAGTTATTAATAGTTCTATAGGGACATGTCAGTTATTAATAGTTCTATAGGAACATGTCAGTTATTAATAGTTCTATAGGGACATGTCAGTTATTAATAGTTCTATAGGGACATGTCAGTTATTAATAGTTCTATAGGAACATGTCAGTTATTAATAGTTCTGTAGGGACATGTCAGTTATTAATAGTTCTGTAGGAACATGTCAGTTATTAATGGTTCTGTAGGAACATGTCAGTTATTAATAGTTCTTTAGGGACATGTCAGTTATTAATAGTTCTATAGGGACATGTCAGTTATTAATAGTTCTGTAGGAACATGTCAGTTAGTATTGGTTCTGTAGGAACATGTCAGTAATTAATAGTTCTGTAGGGACATGTCAGTTATTATTGGTTCTGTAGGAACATGTCAGTTATTATTGGTTCTTTAGGGACATGTCAGTTATTAATAGTTCTATAGGGACATGTCAGTTATTAATAGTTCTGTAGGAACATGTCAGTTATTAATAGTTCTGTAGGAACATGTCAGTTATTAATAGTTCTGTAGGAACATGTCAGTTATTAATAGTTCTGTAGGAACATGTCAGTTATTAATAGTTCTATAGGAACATGTCAGTTATTAATAGTTCTATAGGAACATGTCAGTTATTAATAGTTCAATAGGAACATGTCAGTTATTAATAGTTCAATAGGAACATGTCAGTTATTAATAGTTCTATAGGAACATGTCAGTTATTAATAGTTCTATAGGAACATGTCAGTTATTAATGGTTCTGTAGGAACATGTCAGTTATTAATAGTTCTATAGGAACATGTCAGTTATTAATAGTTCTATAGGAACATGTCAGTTATTAATAGTTCAATAGGAACATGTCAGTTATTAATAGTTCTATAGGAACATGTCCGTTATTAATAGTTCTATAGGGACATGTCAGTTATTAATAGTTCTATAGGGACATGTCAGTTATTAATAGTTCTATAGGGACATGTCAGTTATTAATAGTTCTATAGGGACATGTCAGTTATTAATAGTTCTATAGGAACATGTCAGTTATTAATGGTTCTATAGGGACACGTCAGTTATTATTGGTTCTGTAGGAACACGTCAGTTATTAATAGTTCTGTAGGGACACGTCAGTTATTAATAGTTCTATAGGGACACGTCAGTTATTATCGGTTCTGTAGGAACATGTCAGTTATTAATAGTTCTATAGGGACATGTCAGTTATTAATAGTTCTATAGGAACATGTCAGTTATTAATAGTTCTATAGGGACATGTCAGTTATTAATAGTTCTATAGGAACATGTCAGTTATTAATAGTTCTGTAGGGACATGTCAGTTATTAATAGTTCTGTAGGAACATGTCAGTTATTAATGGTTCTGTAGGAACATGTCAGTTATTAATGGTTCTGTAGGAACATGTCAGTTATTATTGGTTCTGTAGGAACATTTCAGTTATTAATAGTTCTTTAGGGACATGTCAGTTATTAATAGTTCTATAGGGACATGTCAGTTATTAATAGTTCTGTAGGAACACGTCAGTTATTAATAGTTCTATAGGGACACGTCAGTTATAAATAGTTCTATAGGGACACGTCAGTTATTATCGGTTCTGTAGGAACATGTCAGTTATTAATAGTTCTATAGGAACATGTCAGTTATTAATAGTTCTATAGGGACATGTCAGTTATTAATAGTTCTATAGGAACATGTCAGTTATTAATAGTTCTATAGGGACATGTCAGTTATTAATAGTTCTATAGGAACATGTCAGTTATTAATAGTTCTGTAGGGACATGTCAGTTATTAATAGTTCTGTAGGAACATGTCAGTTATTAATGGTTCTGTAGGAACATGTCAGTTATTAATGGTTCTGTAGGAACATGTCAGTTATTATTGGTTCTGTAGGAACATTTCAGTTATTAATAGTTCTTTAGGGACATGTCAGTTATTAATAGTTCTATAGGGACATGTCAGTTATTAATAGTTCTGTAGGAACATGTCAGTTAGTATTGGTTCTGTAGGAACACGTCAGTTATTAATAGTTCTATAGGGACATGTCAGTTATTATTGGTTCTGTAGGAACATGTCAGTTATTAATAGTTCTCTAGGGACATGTCAGTTATTAATAGTTCTATAGGGACATGTCAGTTATTAATAGTTCTATAGGGACATGTCAGTTATTAATAGTTCTGTAGGAACATGTCAGTTATTAATAGTTCTACAGGAACATGTCAGTTATTAATAGTTCTATAGGAACATGTCAGTTATTAATGGTTCTGTAGGAACATGTCAGTTATTAATAGTTCTATAGGAACATGTCAGTTATTAATAGTTCTATAGGGACATGTCAGTTATTAATAGTTCTGTAGGAACATGTCAGTTATTAATAGTTCTATAGGGACATGTCAGTTATTAATAGTTCTATAGGAACATGTCAGTTATTAATAGTTCTATAGGGACATGTCAGTTATTAATAGTTCTATAGGAACATGTCAGTTATTAATAGTTCTGTAGGGACATGTCAGTTATTAATAGTTCTGTAGGAACATGTCAGTTATTAATGGTTCTGTAGGAACATGTCAGTTATTAATGGTTCTGTAGGAACATGCCAGTTATTATTGGTTCTGTAGGAACATTTCAGTTATTAATAGTTCTTTAGGGACATGTCAGTTATTAATAGTTCTATAGGGACATGTCAGTTATTAATAGTTCTGTAGGAACATGTCAGTTAGTATTGGTTCTGTAGGAACATGTCAGTAATTAATAGTTCTGTAGGGACATGTCAGTTATTATTGGTTCTGTAGGAACATGTCAGTTATTAATAGTTCTTTAGGGACATGTCAGTTATTAATAGTTCTATAGGGACATGTCAGTTATTAATAGTTCTATAGGGACATGTCAGTTATTAATAGTTCTGTAGGAACATGTCAGTTATTAATAGTTCTACAGGAACATGTCAGTTATTAATAGTTCTATAGGAACATGTCAGTTATTAATGGTTCTGTAGGAACATGTCAGTTATTAATAGTTCTATAGGAACATGTCAGTTATTAATAGTTCTATAGGGACATGTCAGTTATTAATAGTTCTGTAGGAACATGTCAGTTATTAATAGTTCTATAGGAACATGTCAGTTATTAATAGTTCTATAGGAACATGTCAGTTATTAATAGTTTTATAGGGACATGTCAGTTATTAATAGTTCTATAGGGACATGTCAGTTATTAATAGTTCTATAGGAACATGTCAGTTATTAATGGTTCTGTAGGAACATGTCAGTTATTAATAGTTCAATAGGGACATGTCAGTTATTAATAGTTCTATAGGAACATGTCAGTTATTATCGGTTCTGTAGGAACATGTCAGTTATTAATAGTTCTGTAGGAACACGTCAGTTATTAATAGTTCTGTAGGGGCACGTCAGTTATTAATAGTTCTATAGGGACACGTCAGTTATTATCGGTTCTGTAGGAACATGTCAGTTATTAATAGTTCTATAGGGACATGTCAGTTATTAATAGTTCTATAGGAACATGTCAGTTATTAATAGTTCTATAGGGACATGTCAGTTATTAATAGTTCTATAGGAACATGTCAGTTATTAATAGTTCTGTAGGGACATGTCAGTTATTAATAGTTCTGTAGGAACATGTCAGTTATTAATGGTTCTGTAGGAACATGTCAGTTATTAATGGTTCTGTAGGAACATGTCAGTTATTATTGGTTCTGTAGGAACATTTCAGTTATTAATAGTTATTTAGGGACATGTCAGTTATTAATAGTTCTATAGGGACATGTCAGTTATTAATAGTTCTGTAGGAACACGTCAGTTATTAATAGTTCTATAGGGACACGTCAGTTATTAATAGTTCTATAGGGACACGTCAGTTATTATCGGTTCTGTAGGAACATGTCAGTTATTAATAGTTCTATAGGAACATGTCAGTTATTAATAGTTCTATAGGGACATGTCAGTTATTAATAGTTCTATAGGAACATGTCAGTTATTAATAGTTCTATAGGGACATGTCAGTTATTAATAGTTCTATAGGAACATGTCAGTTATTAATAGTTCTGTAGGGACATGTCAGTTATTAATAGTTCTGTAGGAACATGTCAGTTATTAATGGTTCTGTAGGAACATGTCAGTTATTATTGGTTCTGTAGGAACATGTCAGTTATTAATAGTTCTTTAGGGACATGTCAGTTATTAATAGTTCTATAGGGACATGTCAGTTATTAATAGTTCTGTAGGAACATGTCAGTTAGTATTGGTTCTGTAGGAACATGTCAGTAATTAATAGTTCTGTAGGGACATGTCAGTTATTATTGGTTCTGTAGGAACATGTCAGTTATTAATAGTTCTTTAGGGACATGTCAGTTATTAATAGTTCTATAGGGACATGTCAGTTATTAATAGTTCTATAGGGACATGTCAGTTATTAATAGTTCTGTAGGAACATGTCAGTTATTAATAGTTCTACAGGAACATGTCAGTTATTAATAGTTCTATAGGAACATGTCAGTTATTAATGGTTCTGTAGGAACATGTCAGTTATTAATAGTTCTATAGGAACATGTCAGTTATTAATAGTTCTATAGGGACATGTCAGTTATTAATAGTTCTGTAGGAACATGTCAGTTATTAATAGTTCTATAGGAACATGTCAGTTATTAATAGTTCTATAGGGACATGTCAGTTATTAATAGTTCTATAGGAACATGTCAGTTATTAATAGTTCTGTAGGGACATGTCAGTTATTAATAGTTCTGTAGGAACATGTCAGTTATTAATGGTTCTGTAGGAACATGTCAGTTATTAATGGTTCTGTAGGAACATGTCAGTTATTATTGGTTCTGTAGGAACATTTCAGTTATTAATAGTTCTTTAGGGACATGTCAGTTATTAATAGTTCTATAGGGACATGTCAGTTATTAATAGTTCTGTAGGAACATGTCAGTTAGTATTGGTTCTGTAGGAACATGTCAGTAATTAATAGTTCTGTAGGGACATGTCAGTTATTATTGGTTCTGTAGGAACATGTCAGTTATTAATAGTTCTTTAGGGACATGTCAGTTATTAATAGTTCTATAGGGACATGTCAGTTATTAATAGTTCTATAGGGACATGTCAGTTATTAATAGTTCTGTAGGAACATGTCAGTTATTAATAGTTCTACAGGAACATGTCAGTTATTAATAGTTCTATAGGAACATGTCAGTTATTAATGGTTCTGTAGGAACATGTCAGTTATTAATAGTTCTATAGGAACATGTCAGTTATTAATAGTTCTATAGGGACATGTCAGTTATTAATAGTTCTGTAGGAACATGTCAGTTATTAATAGTTCTATAGGGACATGTCAGTTATTAATAGTTCTGTAGGAACATGTCAGTTATTAATAGTTCTGTAGGAACATGTCAGTTATTAATAGTTCTATAGGAACATGTCAGTTATTAATAGTTCTATAGGAACATGTCAGTTATTAATAGTTTTATAGGGACATGTCAGTTATTAATAGTTCTATAGGGACATGTCAGTTATTAATAGTTCTATAGGAACATGTCAGTTATTAATGGTTCTGTAGGAACATGTCAGTTATTAATAGTTCAATAGGGACATGTCAGTTATTAATAGTTCTATAGGAACATGTCAGTTATTATCGGTTCTGTAGGAACATGTCAGTTATTAATAGTTCTGTAGGGACACGTCAGTTATTAATAGTTCTATAGGGACACGTCAGTTATTAATAGTTCTGTAGGAACACGTCAGTTATTAATAGTTCAATAGGAACACGTCAGTTATTAATAGTTCTATAGGGACACGTCAGTTATTATTGGTTCTGTAGGAACACGTCAGTTATTAATAGTTCTATAGGGACACGTCAGTTATTAATAGTTCTGTAGGGACACGTCAGTTATTAATAGTTCTATAGGGACACGTCAGTTATTAATAGTTCTATAGGGACACGTCAGTTATTAATAGTTCTATAGGGACACGTCAGTTATTAATAGTTCTATAGGGACACGTCAGTTATTAATAGTTCTATAGGGACACGTCAGTTATTAATAGTTCTGTAGGGACACGTCAGTTATTAATAGTTCTATAGGGACACGTCAGTTATTAATAGTTCTATAGGGACACGTCAGTTATTAATAGTTCTATAGGAACACGTCAGTTATTATTGGTTCTGTAGGAACACGTCAGTTATTAATAGTTCTATAGGGACACGTCAGTTATTAATAGTTCTGTAGGGACACGTCAGTTATTAATAGTTCTATAGGGACACGTCAGTTATTAATAGTTCTATAGGGACACGTCAGTTATTAATAGTTCTATAGGGACACGTCAGTTATTAATAGTTCTATAGGGACACGTCAGTTATTAATAGTTCTATAGGGACACGTCAGTTATTAATAGTTCTGTAGGGACACGTCAGTTATTAATAGTTCTATAGGGACACGTCAGTTATTAATAGTTCTATAGGGACACGTCAGTTATTAATAGTTCTATAGGGACACGTCAGTTATTATCGGTTCTGTAGGAACATGTCAGTTATTAATAGTTCTATAGGAACATGTCAGTTATTAATGGTTCTGTAGGAACATGTCAGTTATTAATAGTTCTATAGGAACATGTCAGTTATTAATAGTTCTATAGGGACATGTCAGTTATTAATAGTTCTGTAGGAACATGTCAGTTATTAATAGTTCTGTAGGAACATGTCAGTTATTAATAGTTCTGTAGGAACATGTCAGTTATTAATAGTTCTATAGGAACATGTCAGTTATTAATAGTTCTATAGGAACATGTCAGTTATTAATAGTTTTATAGGAACATGTCAGTTATTAATAGTTTTATAGGGACACGTCAGTTATTAATAGTTCAGTAGGGACATGTCAGTTATTAATAGTTCTGTAGGGACATGTCAGTTATTATCGGTTCTGTAGGAACATGTCAGTTATTAATAGTTCTGTAGGGACACGTCAGTTATTAATAGTTCTGTAGGGACACGTCAGTTATTAATAGTTCTGTAGGAACACGTCAGTTATTAATAGTTCAATAGGAACACGTCAGTTATTATTGGTTCTATAGGGACACGTCAGTTATTATTGGTTCTGTAGGAACACGTCAGTTATTAATAGTTCTATAGGGACACGTCAGTTATTAATAGTTCTGTAGGGACACGTCAGTTATTAATAGTTCTATAGGGACACGTCAGTTATTAATAGTTCTATAGGGACACGTCAGTTATTAATAGTTCTATAGGGACACGTCAGTTATTAATAGTTCTATAGGGACACGTCAGTTATTAATAGTTCTATAGGGACACGTCAGTTATTAATAGTTCTATAGGGACACGTCAGTTATTAATAGTTCTGTAGGGACACGTCAGTTATTAATAGTTCTATAGGGACACGTCAGTTATTAATAGTTCTATAGGGACACGTCAGTTATTAATAGTTCTATAGGGACACGTCAGTTATTATCGGTTCTGTAGGAACATGTCAGTTATTAATAGTTCTATAGGAACATGTCAGTTATTAATAGTTCTATAGGGACATGTCAGTTATTAATAGTTCTATAGGAACATGTCAGTTATTAATAGTTCTATAGGGACATGTCAGTTATTAATAGTTCTATAGGAACATGTCAGTTATTAATAGTTCTGTAGGGACATGTCAGTTATTAATAGTTCTGTAGGAACATGTCAGTTATTAATGGTTCTGTAGGAACATGTCAGTTATTAATGGTTCTGTAGGAACATGTCAGTTATTATTGGTTCTGTAGGAACATTTCAGTTATTAATAGTTCTTTAGGGACATGTCAGTTATTAATAGTTCTATAGGGACATGTCAGTTATTAATAGTTCTGTAGGAACATGTCAGTTAGTATTGGTTCTGTAGGAACATGTCAGTAATTAATAGTTCTGTAGGGACATGTCAGTTATTATTGGTTCTGTAGGAACATGTCAGTTATTAATAGTTCTTTAGGGACATGTCAGTTATTAATAGTTCTATAGGGACATGTCAGTTATTAATAGTTCTATAGGGACATGTCAGTTATTAATAGCTCTGTAGGAACATGTCAGTTATTAATAGTTCTACAGGAACATGTCAGTTATTAATAGTTCTATAGGAACATGTCAGTTATTAATGGTTCTGTAGGAACATGTCAGTTATTAATAGTTCTATAGGAACATGTCAGTTATTAACAGTTCTATAGGGACATGTCAGTTATTAATAGTTCTGTAGGAACATGTCAGTTATTAATAGTTCTATAGGGACATGTCAGTTATTAATAGTTCTGTAGGAACATGTCAGTTATTAATAGTTCTGTAGGAACATGTCAGTTATTAATAGTTCTGTAGGGACATGTCAGTTATTAATAGTTCTATAGGGACATGTCAGTTATTAATAGTTCTATAGGGACATGTCAGTTATTAATAGTTCTATAGGGACATGTCAGTAATTAATAGTTCTGTAGGAACACGTCAGTTATTAATAGTTCTGTAGGAACACGTCAGTTATTATCGGTTCTATAGGGGCGTGTCGGTTATTACCGGGGCATGTCGGTTATTACCGGGGCATGTCGGTTATTACCGGGGCATGTCGGTTACTAATGGGGCATGTCGGTTACTAATGGGACATGCCGGTTATTAATGGGACATGTCAGTTATTAATGGGACATGTCAGTGCTCCAGAGGTGTACAGGTAAGCTCACCATCTCCACCACCTCCACCTCAGCGTCCAGACGGAGGTGGTAGAGGAACATCTGCAGGTCCTTCTTCATCTGAATACTGTTGTCATCCATATTAGCCACCGTGAAGATACGCATCTTACACTTCCTCCACACCTGGAGAGAGAGAGAGAGACAGAGAGAGAGAGAGACAGAGAGAGACAGAGAGAGCGAGAGAGACAGACACAGAGACAGCGAGACAGAGAGAGAGAGACAGCGAGACAGAGAGAGAGAGACAGAGAGAGACAGAGAGAGAGCGAGACAGAGACAGAGAGAGAGAGAGCGAGACAGAGACAGAGAGAGCGAGACAGAGACAGAGAGAGAGAGACAGAGAGCGAGACAGAGACAGAGAGAGAGAGACAGAGAGCGAGACAGAGACAGAGACACAGAGAGAGAGAGCGAGACAGAGAGAGAGAGAGAGACAGAGAGAGCGAGACAGAGAGAGAGAGCGAGACAGAGAGAGCAGAGAGAGACGAGAGAGCGAGACAGAGAGAGCGAGACAGAGAGAGCGAGACAGAGAGAGCGAGACAGAGAGAGCGAGAGAGAGAGACAGAGAGAGACAGAGAGACAGAGCGAGACAGAGAGAGACAGAGAGAGAGAGAGACAGAGAGACAGAGAGACAGAGAGACAGAGAGACAGAGAGAGACAGAGAGACAGAGAGAGACAGAGAGACAGAGAGACAGAGAGAGACAGAGAGACAGAGAGAGACAGAGAGAGAGAGACAGAGGAGGGCGAGGAGAGGGCGTGAGAAAAGAGCGAGGAGAGAGGAGAAAGCATGAGAGAAAGCGAGGAGAGAGCAAGGATGGTATAGGAAACAGAAAGAGTAGGAGAGATGGAGGGAAAAAGACAGGAGAATAAAACCCTCCATTTGATCTGTGTGTAACCCAATGAAACGTGTCAATTATATAGTATTATTATGTGTGCCTATAAAGTGTGTTAAAAATGTAAGTACCGTACAGTATATTAATCTCCTCAATTTATTAAGTACACCATCCCGTTCACCAAAATAGTTCGCTCCTACAGACAGTGAGTCACGTGGCCGTGGCTCGCTATATATAGCAGGCAGACAGGCATCGTTAGAATGTGCAAAACCAAGTGACCTAAGTGAATTTGAGCGTGGTATGATCGTTGTTGCCAGACGCGCCGGTTCCAGTATCTCAGAAACAGCCGGCCTCCTGGGCTTTTAACGCACGACAGTGTCTAGGGTTTACAGAGAACGGTGCGACAAACACAAACACATCCAGTCAGCAGCAGTCCTGTGGGAGAAAACAGCTTGTTGATGAGACGTCGAAGGAGAATGACAAGAAACAGGCAAATGTTGGCGCAGTACAACAGTGGTGTAAAAAACAGCATCTCGGGACTGACAACTTGTCAGTCCTTGTCGCGGATGGGCTACTTACAGCAGACGACCACACTGGGTTCCACTCCTATCAGCTAAAAACAAGAAGAAGCGGCTCCAGTGGGAACGCCATCACCAACACTGGACAATTGAGGAGTGGAAAAACATTGCCTGGTCCGACGACTCCTGGTTCCTGTTGTGTCATGCTGATGGCAGAGTCAGGAAGTGGCGTAAACAGCATGAGTCCATGGACCCATCCTGCCTTGTGTCAACAGTACAGGCGGGTGGTGGTGGTGTGGGGAATGTTTTCCTGGCACGCGTTAGGTCCCTTCATACTAATTAGCAACGTTTAAACGCCACACCTTGTAGAATTCATGCCCTGAAAAACTCAGGCTGTTCTGGAGGCAAAGGGTGTCCGACCCGGTACTAGATGGACGTACCTAATAAACTGGCCAGTGTGTGTATTTTTTATTCCATCCTGGTGAAATGCTAACCGTAGATACCTTGTGCTGGCGGAGGAGGAAGGGTAGCAGCATGAGCAGTCCTCCGTCGTGGACGATCCACCACACGTCTATGGCGCCCTCGCCCAAGCGATCCGCGTTGGTGGGGAAGCTGTCCACGTTCTTGGCCACTAGTAAGGCCTGATTTGCCGCCGTGGTCTCCCTCACAGTTTCTGTGGAGGGGACAGAGAGAGAAAGGCGGTTAAATACGTACACACACACGCCCCCATCTCAGTAATGTTATTATAGGGGATTGTGCATCATGTTCATTTGAAAGACACATGTATGACTGGGGACATACAGAGAAGGAATTGCCAGATGCTTCATAATAGCCAGGAAGTAGTCTTACTGGGAGCCACATTTGAAATGAAATACATTGAATACATGGAGCAGGGTGTGATTTTCTCTCTCATTAAAACATGATTTAAATGTCTTTTTTTGGAAGGGCTGTGGTCATCATTAAATATATACATCTCATGGTAGTGGGAAGCTCGTTTTAGGTCCATTATTTTCCCATTACGTCTTATAGAAACCCGATATTCTGGGCAGCCCTGGTGTGATGGGGAGGAATGGCAGAGCAGCCCTGGTGTGATGGGGAGGAATGGCAGAGCAGCCCTGGTGTGATGGGGAGGAATGGCAGAGCAGCCCTGGTGTGATGGGGAGGAATGGCAGAGCAGCCCTGGTGTGATGGGGAGGAATGGCAGAGCAGCCCTGGTGTGATGGGGAGGAATGGCAGAGCAGCCCTGGTGTGATGGGGAGGAATGGCAGAGCAGACCGTCAATATGACCCGAAATATTTTGATGTGCAACTTGGAATGTGATGTGCAACTTGGAATGTGATGTGCAACTTGGAATGTGATGTGCAACTTGGAATGTGATGTGCAACTTGGAATGTGATGTGCAACTTGGAATGAGGACCAGTGATTCTATAGCGAAAATTTAAAAAAAACTCACATCTGTGCTGTTTTTGGAGCAATGTTTTTAAACTGCATATCATTGTTCCCTCTTCAGAGTACACTGATGAGGTATTGTATCATTACCTTGACCGTGAGAACCAGAGGATATCAAGGTTTCTATTTAAATGAAGTATATATGCTATTACATATCACTGGAGTAGGTCTACCATGTCATTTGTCCACGGCATCTAAACTGATGACCCCCCCCCCTCATCTACAGAACAAACACGCTATACAGCGAAAAGCACGTCACAGGAAGGTATCTGTCTGACATATGGGCAGGTGTGGGTTGGGATGGGGTGGGGTGGAAAGTATCTGTCTGACATATGGGCTGGGGTGGGGTGGGATGGGGTGGAAAGTATCTGTCTGACTGGTCCTATTGTGTGTTTCCGGCTGTGTTTTCTATGTGTTGTTGAGGCTGTGTTTTCTATGTGTTGTTGAGGCTGTGTTTTCTATGTGTTGTTGAGGCTGTGTTTTCTATGTGTTGTTTAGGCTGTGTTTTCTATGTGTTGAGTAGACAAACGCACCAACAAGAACACTAATACACAGGAGGAAGGCTTACCTGTTTGACAGACGCAATTATGTTATCCATATAGAGCCTATATAGAGCCTATTTGTCGGGATAGCTATTTCCTCCAATACCGTCACCTTGCATTCCTTAAATAGGCCCACCTCCTTTCTGCGTCGGACTCGGGCCTCAAGTCTGGGGCGGAAAATCAACTTCTGAAAGTACCATGCTTAGATTCACAATGACATCAGATTGAATTCTTTGCAAACAGCGACAGATTCGTTGCAAACAAGACACACTGGTTTGGCATTGGAGAAATAAGGTAAGATTAATATATTTGAATAGAGTAGGTAGGACTTTTAATAGAGCCGTTGGTGATTTTACCACTGTAAATCAGATACACATTATAATGTTTTTGTTATTGAATTGATTATCCCACTAACAACGTGTTAAATGACTAGCGTAGGACTATGAACTGGGAAGCAGGTAGGCTATTGGCTAATTATAGTCTGGCCCACCGACTACTACAAGCTCAGGAACAAATTGGTGGAGGCCAAACCTAGTTGCCAACCCCCGTTGTATATTGTCAATTCAATCACCCTGTTCACCATCATAAATCATCATCATTCAAAGATGTGTGGTTATTGGTGCTAAACATGAAGAAGTCATGGATGTCTCGGTGAAGTGATGTTGTTGGCTCACCAGTCCACTCTGAAGAAGTACACAACGTCGCTTGCAAACTCGGATGTATATATTTAACCTCAAAGAATCTGACCCTTTTTTTCAATTTTTGCCTAAAATGACATACCCAAATCTAACTGCCTGTAGCTCAGGACCTGAAGCAAGGATATGCTTATTCTTGGTACCATTTGAAAGGAAACACTTTGAAGTTTGTGGAAATGTGAAATTCATGTAGGAGAATATAACACATTCGATCTGGTAAAAGATAATACATAGAAAAAAACATGCGGGTTTTTTGGTATTTTTTTTGTAAACTCGGATGTATATATTTTATGTATTACATGAATGGTGACCACTATATTCCGAAAAATACATTTGAGATTGGCCCAGTCTCAAATCCCAGTGGGTCACACTGACTAACCTATGAAGTTCTTCCAGGAGACGGGGTCATTAGACTGTTTCCAGGTGCCGGGCCAGGCCATTAGGACTGTGTTGTGTTTCATGCCCCCCAGGCCTGCCGTCTGGATGAGGTGGGAGAAACCATCGCGCAGGTTGGATGATGCCACCACATGGCAGAAGCCCTTGGTACGCTCCGTCGTCATCGACGACTTGACGTTCTGATGGAGAAAGAGTGAGAAAAGAAGGACAATAATATGATTTCCTGATGTGAAAGAATCGTAATGGACTCAAACCCTGGTAATCAATACCTATGTTTGTATTTTAGGTGTTGAGGCATGATATTTGTAGCATTCTCTTGGTAATCTGAGGAACTGCTCTCTGAAAATTGCTTTGGTCTACCAGTAGATGGCAGTCTCTTTAAAGGAATAACCGGCAGCAACCTCTAAACTCCTCTCACGCTGGTTGCTTCTCTGAACAGGTGTCTCAGAGACATAGGACACATCTACTGTAGTCTAAAGGGTATTTCTTTCCTCAGCTCCGTTCCTCCATAATCACTGCTACATTAAAGACGTTAGGAGAGAGATTCCCACCATTTTCCTTTCACCTACCAGGTTCTTTCACGTCATTACTGACGAAGAAGAAGAAGCCACGTACGACTATTGAAACAAATCTACAGCGTAGAATCTGAGCCGGGGCCTACAGTACCTGCTCAGCCTTCTTGACCTCGTCCTCCTTGGTCATGTAGGTGCCCTGCAGCACAGAGCCCACGATGGTCAGGCCTTTCCCTGCTTTGAGCTGGGTGCAGAAGGAGAGCAGGCGTGGGTGTTTCACCGTGTGATCAGACTCCAGGTTCAATAGCACCAGCATCTGGGGCCTACGACCAGGGAAGACAAGGGCAATTAGACATAAGACAAGTCATACTGTATTATAGTATACGACCAGGGAAGACGGGGGTGAACATACTGTATTGTAGCCTACGACCATGGAAGACGAAGGTGAACATACTGTATTATAAGTTGCATTACACTGCATTAGCCTATGACAGTATCTAAGCGTAACTTGGATGTTCATGTAGATCATTAATTTCTGTCCATGGGAGATTTGCACAAAAAGGCTTTGTATGGCTCAGAGTTAACCAGAGAATGATATGAGAGTCATTCAGCCTGGATGGCTCAGCGTTAACCAGAGAATGATATGAGAGTCATTCAGCCTGGATGGCTCAGAGTTAACCAGAGAATGATATGAGAGTCATTCAGCCTGGATGGCTCAGAGTTAACCAGAGAATGATATGAGAGTCATTCAGCCTGGATGGCTCAGAGTTAACCAGAGAATGATATGAGAGTCATTCAGCCTGGATGGCTCAGAGTTAACCAGAGAATGATATGAGAGTCATTCAGCCTGGATGGCTCAGAGTTAACCAGAGAATGATATGAGAGTCATTCGGCGATGTCATCTACAAAATAGCTTCCAACACTCTACTCAGCAAACTGGATGCAGTTTATCACAGTGCCATTCGTTTTGTTACTAAAGCACCTTATACGACCCACCACTGCGACCTGTATGCCCTAGTCGGCTGGCCCTCGCTACATGTTCGTCGTCAGACCCACTGGCTCCAGGTCATCTACAAGGCTATGCTAGGTAAAGTGCCGCCTTATCTCAGTTCACTGGTCACGATGGCTACACCCACCCGCAGCACGCGCTCCAGCAGGTGTATCTCACTGATCATCCCTAAAGCTAAAATCTCATTTGGACGCCTTTCCTTCCAGTTCTCTGCTGCCTGCGACTGGAACGAATTGCAAAAATCTCTGAAGTTGGAGACTTTTATCTCCCTCAACAACTTTAAAAATCTGCTATCCGAGCAGCTAACCGATCGCTGCAGCTGTACATAGTCCATCTGTAAACTACCCACCCAATTTACCTACCTCACCCCCCATACTGCTTTTATTTATTTACTTTTCTGCTCTTTTGCACACCAGTATCTCTTCTTGCACATGATCATCTGATGATTTATCACTCCAGTGTTAATCTGCTAAATTGTAATTATTCGATTTATTGCCTACCTCATGCCTTTTGCACACATTGTATATAGATTCTCCTTTTTTCTACCATGTTATTGACTTGTTTATTGTTTACTCCATGTGTAACTCTGTGTTGTCTGTTCACACTGCTATGCTTTATCTTGGCCAGGTCGCAGTTGCAAATGAGAACTTGTTCTCAACTAGCCTACCTGGTTAAATAAAGGTGAAATAAAATTTAAAAAAAATTCAGCCTGGATGGCTCAGAGTTAACCAGAGAATGATATGAGAGTCATTCAGCCTGGATGGCTCAGAGTTAACCAGAGAATGATATGAGAGTCATTCAGCCTGGATGGCTCAGAGTTAACCAGAGAATGATATGAGAGTCATTCAGCCTGGATGGCTCAGAGTTAACCAGAGAATGATATGAGAGTCATTCAGCCTGGATGGCTCAGAGTTAACCAGAGATCAGTATGAGAGTCATTCAGCCTCGATGGCTCAGAGTTAATTTGATGGAACACATCAAATAACAAACTAAACTTGTATATTGTCTGATGGTTTTGTTAGCCACACACACAACACACAGGGTTTAATAGTGAAGGGGAATCCTGGATACACTCTCACTAGAGGTCATTTGGAGTCAAAACAAACTGGACAGATGATCAGATTTAAACAACCAGATCAAAACTATACATCCAATCCAGCTTCCTAGCAGTCTCGGTACGTGACTCCTGCTTCCTAACAGTATCGGTACGTGACTCCTGCTTCCTAACAGTCTCGGTACGTGGCTCCTGCTTCCTAACAGTCTCGCTACGTGGCTCCTGCTTCCTAATAGTTTCGGTACGTGGCTCCTGCTTCCTAACAGTCTCGCTACGTGGCTCCTGCTTCCTAACAGTATCGGTACGTGACTCCTGCTTCCTAACAGTCTCGGTACGTGGCTCCTGCTTCCTAACAGTCTCGGTACGTGGCTCCTGCTTCCTAACAGTCTCGCTACGTGGCTCCTGCTTCCTAACAGTCTCGGTACGTGGCTCCTGCTTCCTAACAGTCTCGGTACGTGGCTCCTGCTTCCTAACAGTCTCGGTACGTGGCTCCTGCTTCCTAACAGTCTCGGTACGTGGCTCCTGCTTCCTAACAGTCTCGGTACGTGGCTCCTGCTTCCTAACAGTCTCGGTACGTGGCTCCTGCTTCCTAACAGTCTCGGTACGTGGCTCCTGCTTCCTAACAGTCTCGGTACGTGACTCCTGCTTCCTAACAGTCTCGGTACGTGACTCCTGCTTCCTAACAGTCTCGGTACATGGCTCCTGCTTCCTAACAGTCTCGGTACATGGCTCCTGCTTCCTAACAGTCTTGGTACATGACTCCTGCTTCCTAACAGTCTTGGTACATGGCTCCTGCTTCCTAACAGTCTCGGTACATGGCTCCTGCTTCCTAACAGTCTTGGTACATAGCTCCTGCTTCCTAACAGTCTTGGTACATGGCTCCTGCTTCCTAACAGTCTTGGTACATGGCTCCTGCTTCCTAACAGTCTTGGTACATGGCTCCTGCTTCCTAACAGTCTTGGTACATGGCTCCTGCTTCCTAACAGTCTTGGTACATGGCTCCTGCTTCCTAACAGTCTTGGTACATGGCTCCTGCTTCCTAACAGTCTTGGTACATGACTCCTGCTTCCTAACAGTCTTGGTACATGGCTCCTGCTTCCTAACAGTCTTGGTACATGGCTCCTGCTTCCTAACAGTCTTGGTACATGGCTCCTGCTTCCTAACAGTCTTGGTACATGACTCCTGCTTCCTAACAGTCTTGGTACATGGCTCCTGCTTCCTAACAGTCTTGGTACATGGCTCCTCCTTCCTAACAGTCTTGGTACATGACTCCTGCTTCCTAACAGTCTTGGTACATGACTCCTGCTTCCTAACAGTCTTGGTACATGACTCCTGCTTCCTAACAGTCTTGGTACATGACTCCTGCTTCCTAACAGTCTTGGTACATGACTCCTGCTTCCTAACAGTCTTGGTACATGACTCCTGCTTCCTAACAGTCTTGGTACATGACTCCTGCTTCCTAACAGTCTCGGTACGTGGCTCCTGCTTCCTAACAGTCTCGCTACGTGGCTCCTGCTTCCTAATAGTTTCGGTACGTGGCTCCTGCTTCCTAACAGTCTCGCTACGTGGCTCCTGCTTCCTAACAGTATCGGTACGTGACTCCTGCTTCCTAACAGTCTCGGTACGTGACTCCTGCTTCCTAACAGTCTCGGTACGTGGCTCCTGCTTCCTAACAGTCTCGCTACGTGGCTCCTGCTTCCTAACAGTCTCGGTACGTGGCTCCTGCTTCCTAACAGTCTCGGTACGTGGCTCCTGCTTCCTAACAGTCTCGGTACGTGGCTCCTGCTTCCTAACAGTCTCGGTACGTGGCTCCTGCTTCCTAACAGTCTCGGTACGTGGCTCCTGCTTCCTAACAGTCTCGGTACGTGGCTCCTGCTTCCTAACAGTCTCGGTACGTGGCTCCTGCTTCCTAACAGTCTCGGTACGTGACTCCTGCTTCCTAACAGTCTCGGTACGTGACTCCTGCTTCCTAACAGTCTCGGTACATGGCTCCTGCTTCCTAACAGTCTCGGTACATGGCTCCTGCTTCCTAACAGTCTTGGTACATGACTCCTGCTTCCTAACAGTCTTGGTACATGGCTCCTGCTTCCTAACAGTCTCGGTACATGGCTCCTGCTTCCTAACAGTCTTGGTACATAGCTCCTGCTTCCTAACAGTCTTGGTACATGGCTCCTGCTTCCTAACAGTCTTGGTACATGGCTCCTGCTTCCTAACAGTCTTGGTACATGGCTCCTGCTTCCTAACAGTCTTGGTACATGGCTCCTGCTTCCTAACAGTCTCGGTACATGGCTCCTGCTTCCTAACAGTCTCGGTACATGACTCCTGCTTCCTAACAGTCTTGGTACATGACTCCTGCTTCCTAACAGTCTTGGTACATGACTCCTGCTTCCTAACAGTCTTGGTACATGGCTCCTGCTTCCTAACAGTCTTGGTACATGGCTCCTGCTTCCTAACAGTCTTGGTACATGACTCCTGCTTCCTAACAGTCTTGGTACATGGCTCCTGCTTCCTAACAGTCTTGGTACATGGCTCCTCCTTCCTAACAGTCTTGGTACATGACTCCTGCTTCCTAACAGTCTTGGTACATGACTCCTGCTTCCTAACAGTCTTGGTACATGACTCCTGCTTCCTAACAGTCTTGGTACATGACTCCTGCTTCCTAACAGTCTTGGTACATGACTCCTGCTTCCTAACAGTCTTGGTACATGACTCCTGCTTCCTAACAGTCTTGGTACATGACTCCTGCTTCCTAACAGTCTTGGTACATGACTCCTGCTTCCTAACAGTCTTGGTACATGACTCCTGCTTCCTAACAGTCTCGGTACGTGACTCCTGCTTCCTAACAGTCTCGGTACATGACTCCTGCTTCCTAACAGTCTTGGTACATGACTCCTGCTTCCTAACAGTCTTGGTACATGACTCCTGCTTCCTAACAGTCTTGGTACATGGCTCCTGCTTCCTAACAGTCTTGGTACATGACTCCTGCTTCCTAACAGTCTCGGTACACGGTTTCTGCTGTCGAAGGCTGGTGGCACATCAGCTACTGTGTAAAGATGCTTAGGGGGGCACGTCGCGAGCCGAGCGTGGGCGATGGGCGGGCGTAAGTACTCTGTATCCCGCCACGCCGCACCAGATGGCACAGGGAGAAATCTTGATTTTGACACTGTAGATTAGGCTATGCCCTGGGAATGGCACTGTGGATGACGCCAGTGGCAGGAGGGAGAGGACCCAATACCCAAATTTGACCTCAATCTTTCCTGATGTAAATGCTCCACTTTTTGGACAGGCACTGTCCTGGGGCTGCTATGCTGTTTAGGCTTACCGGTATCTTTTTTTCACAGTGAGATTATGGAGAAGGCTCAGAGATTAATCAAATAGTAATTCTCTCTCATTCTCTGGATTACTCAGTTAATGGTAAGAATACACCTGGTTGTCTAGCCTCTGTTGCAGAGTCCCACATCTGGCTATTGCTGGTTGTTCACAAATGTGGTGTCACTGTTGGGAGCAAACAAACGTATATGCACATGAACCTAAACACACACGCAGACACACGCAGACACACACACCTCCAGTTCTTGGTGTGGGGCGGTGCCTCCTCCAGGCGAATGAGGGCGTAGCGGGCAGCGTTGAGCGATAGACCACGGATACCGTCCCCCCACTCCTTCTCCGCCCTGGAGATGGAGAGAATGAGAAGGAGGAGGAGTGTCAGGAGGTCCAGGACAAACAGAGAGAGCTAAAACTAACCAGGATCTCACCATTATTATAATATATATATATCCTATTTATGTTAAGGGAACAAAATGGTGAATAAATGAGCTCTTACCCTCTGTATTCAATGTACTTGTAGATACAGCCAGCGATGAGCATGGCCACCAGGGCATAGTACCAGGAGGAGATAAACATCAGGGAGACACACAGACTGGCGCCCAGGAAAGACAGAGCCCTGTGGGGGACGAGAGAAAGACAGACAACATGGAGGTCAAAGTCACTCGCCTAAAAAGGATCATTCACATTTTAGCATGTTAGACCTCATTTAAGGATACCCACAGCCAATCACATGTTCTCTCTGGACTTCCGTACCAGACAGCAAATACCCTCACTTGTTTAAAGGCCCAGTGCAGTAAAAAAACTGATTTCCCTGTGTTTTATATACATTTCCACAGTACGGAGGTTGGAATAATATTGTGAAAACTATGATAATTTCCTCTCTAACAGTAAAAGCTGTTAGAGAAGACAGCTTGACATTTTTGCCTGTTTTTGCTTTTTGCTAAGAAGATATGTTTGTTTATGTTTTACCACTAATTGGAAACAATCACAGTAAAGGTACTTAAATGCTATCCAGAAATGATTTGATATTGAGAAAAAAACAGCTGCATTGGACCTTTAACACAGATCCATTTACCTATGGATAAAATAAGTGTGTGCGTGCTTGTATGTGTGTGTGTATATTCACAACGCTTACATGACCTCTAGCGTGGACCTTGACTAGCTGGCCAGTTTAAGATCATGAGATTTAGGCTGCCCAGCAGGGCTTTTGGTGATGGCAGTAAGGACGGGTAGGTAGCTGCCCCCTCAGTAAGGACGGGTAGATAGCTGCCCCCTCAGTAAGGACGGGTAGATAGCTGCCCCCTCAGTAAGGACGGGTAGATAGCTGCCCCCTCAGTAAGGACGGGTAGATAGCTGCCCCCTCAGTAAGGACGGGTAGATAGCTGCCCCCTCAGTAAGGACGGGTAGATAGCTGCCCCCTCAGTAAGGACGGGTAGATAGCTGCCCCCTCAGTAAGGACGGGTAGATAGCTGCCCCCTCAGTAAGGACGGGTAGATAGCTGCCCCCTCAGTAAGGACGGGTAGATAGCTGCCCCCTCAGTAAGGACGGGTAGATAGCTGCCCCCTCAGTAAGGACGGGTAGATAGCTGCCCCCCCAGTAAGGACGGGTAGATAGCTGCCCCCCCAGTAAGGACGGGTAGATAGCTGCCCCCTCAGTAAGGACGGGTAGATAGCTGCCCCCTCAGTAAGGACGGGTAGATAGCTGCCCCCTCAGTAAGGACGGGTAGATAGCTGCCCCCTCAGTAAGGACGGGTAGATAGCTGCCCCCTCAGTAAGGACGGGTAGATAGCTGCCCCCTCAGTAAGGACGGGTAGATAGCTGCCCCCTCAGTAAGGACGGGTAGATAGCTGCCCCCTCAGTAAGGACGGGTAGATAGCTGCCCCCTCAGTAAGGACGGGTAGATAGCTGCCCCCTCAGTAAGGACGGGTAGATAGCTGCCCCCCCAGTAAGGACGGGTAGATAGCTGCCCCCTCAGTAAGGACGGGTAGATAGCTGCCCCCCCAGTAAGGACGGGTAGATAGCTGCCCCCTCAGTAAGGACGGGTAGATAGCTGCCCCCTCAGTAAGGACGGGTAGATAGGTGCCCCCTCAGTAAGGACGGGTAGATAGCTGCCCCCTCAGTAAGGACGGGTAGATAGCTGCCCCCTCAGTAAGGACGGGTAGATAGCTGCCCCCTCAGTAAGGACGGGTAGATAGCTGCCCCCCCAGTAAGGACGGGTAGATAGCTGCCCCCTCAGTAAGGACGGGTAGATAGCTGCCCCCTCAGTAAGGACGGGTAGATAGCTGCCCCCTCAGTAAGGACGGGTAGATAGCTGCCCCCTCAGTAAGGACGGGTAGATAGCTGCCCCCCCAGTAGGACGGGTAGAGAGCTGCCCCCCCCAGTAAGGACGGGTAGGTAGCTGCCCCCCTCAGCAAGGACAGGTAGGTAGCTGCCCCCCTCAGCAAGGACAGGTAGGTAGCTGCCCCCCTCAGCAAGGACAGGTAGGTAGCTGCCCCCCTCAGCAAGGACAGGTAGGTAGCTGCCCCCCTCAGCAAGGACAGGTAGATAGCTGCCCCCTCAGCAAGGACAGGTAGATAGCTGCCCCCTCAGCAAGGACAGGTAGATAGCTGCCCCATCAGACACACCAGTGGCCCAGCAGGGACCTGCTTTCTGGAGTCGCCCATGGGAGCAGAGTCAAAGCTCCTTAGCTAGGCTATAGAAACACCTGGCCCATAGCTGCCACAAGCCCCGGCTCCAGGGATAGGGTGTTTGTGCCAGATGTGTGTGTGTGTGTGTGTGTGTGTGTGTGTGTGTGTGTGTGTGTGTGTGTGTGCACGTGTATCTATATGTGTGTCTGTCCTCAGAGGTCCTGTCACTGAGCTCAATAACAACCTCCTCAGGTGAAGTTAGCTGGTTAGTTGCTAGGCTAACAGAGTCCCAAGAGACTGCTACAGTACCTGATGAAGCAGGAGAAAACAGAGAAGCTTAGACTGCTAATTTGAGAGGGGATTAGAACAGCCAGCACCATGATAAAGTAATAGAGGGGGCTTTCCTCTTACCAGTGGTAGAACTTGAAGCGGGGTCTCCAGTTGGGGGTGCAGAGCAGGGTCTGGAGGGCACAGGCCAGGTTGACAAACAGGTAGCACATCAAAAAGAACCTGACAGGGAGAGAGATATACAATGACGGAGAGGTGAGATTACACACGACTACCATCTGTCAGTTAACATCCAGAGACCAGTTCTGCAACACTACGATTAGGCTACATTACAGCAGATGGGACAGCAAGTGTGAGAGGGAGGGATGGAAGGATGAAATGAAGAAGGGGAAGAAAAAGAGGAAGGTAGAGAGAGGTGGATGTGTAGGTGGAGAAAAGTTGGGAGGAGTGGGAGAGAGGGAGGGGGGTACTGACATGGAGAGGATGGTAGAGAGGGGTACTCACATGGAGAGGATGGTAGAGAGGGGTACTCACATGGAGAGGATGGTAGAGGGGGGTACTGACATGGAGAGGATGGTAGAGAGGGGTACTGACATGGAGAGGATGGTAGAGGGGGGTACTGACATGGAGAGAATGGTAGAGGGGGGTACTGACATGGAGAGGATGGTAGAGGATGGTAGAGGGGGTACTGACATGGAGAGGATGGTAGAGGGGGGTACTGACATGGAGAGGATGGTAGAGGGGGGTACTGACATGGAGAGGATGGTAGAGGGGGGTACTGACATGGAGAGGATGGTAGAGGGGGGAACTGACATGGAGAGGATGGTAGAGAGGGGTACTGACATGGAGAGAATGGTAGAGAGGGGTACTGACATGGAGAGGATGGTAGAGAGGGGTACTGACATGGAGAGGATGGTAGAGGAGGGGTACTGACATGGAGAGGATGGTAGAGGGGGGTACTGACATGGAGAGGATGGTAGAGAGGGGTACTGACATGGAGAGGATGGTAGAGGGGGGTACTGACATGGAGAGGATGGTAGAGGGGGGTACTGACATGGAGAGGATGGTAGAGGGGGGTACTAAAATGGAGAGGATGGTAGAGGGGAGTACTGACATGGAGAGAATGGTAGAGGGGGGTACTGACATGGAGAGGATGGTAGAGGGGGTACTGACATGGAGAGAATGGTAGAGGGGGGTACTGACATGGAGAGAATGGTAGAGGGGGTACTGACATGGAGAGGATGGTAGAGGGGGGAACTGACATGGAGAGGATGGTAGAGGGGGGTACTGACATGGAGAGGATGGTAGAGAGGGGTACTGACATGGAGAGGATGGTAGAGAGGGGTACTGACATGGAGAGGATGGTAGAGGGGGTACTGACATGGAGAGGATGGTAGAGGGGGGTACTGACATGGAGAGGATGGTAGAGGGGGGTACTGACATGGAGAGGATGGTAGAGAGGGATACTGACATGGAGAGGATGGTAGAGGATGGTAGAGAGGGGTACTGACATGGAGAGGATGGTAGAGGGGGGTACTGACATGGAGAGGATGGTAGAGAGGGGTACTGACATGGAGAGGATGGTAGAGGATGGTAGAGAGGGGTACTGACATGGAGAGGATGGTAGAGGGGGGTACTGACATGGAGAGGATGGTAGAGGGGGTACTGACATGGAGAGGATGGTAGAGGGGGGTACTGACATGGAGAGGATGGTAGAGAGGGGTACTGACATGGAGAGGATGGTAGAGGGTGGTACTGACATGGAGAGGATGGTAGAGGGGGGTACTAACATGGAGAGGATGGTAGAGGGGGGTACTGACATGGAGAGGATGGTAGAGAGGGGTACTGACATGGAGAGGATGGTAGAGGGGGGTACTGACATGGAGAGGATGGTAGAGGGGGGTACTGACAGGAGAGGATGGTAGAGGGGGGTACTGACATGGAGAGGATGGTAGAGAGGGGTACTGACATGGAGAGGATGGTAGAGGGGGGTACTGACATGGAGAGGATGGTAGAGGGGGGTACTAACATGGAGAGGATGGTAGAGGGGGGTACTGACATGGAGAGGATGGTAGAGAGGGGTACTGACATGGAGAGGATGGTAGAGGGGGGTACTGACATGGAGAGGATGGTAGAGGGGGGTACTGACATGGAGAGGATGGTAGAGGGGGGTACTGACATGGAGAGGATGGTAGAGGGGGGTACTGACATGGAGAGGATGGTAGAGAGGGGTACTGACATGGAGAGGATGGTAGAGGGGGGTACTGACATGGAGAGGATGGTAGAGGGGGGTACTGACATGGAGAGGATGGTAGAGGGGGGTACTGACATGGAGAGGATGGTAGAGGGGGGTACTGACATGGAGAGGATGGTAGAGGGGGGTACTGACATGGAGAGGATGGTAGAGAGGGGTACTGACATGGAGAGGATGGTAGAGGGGGTACTGACATGGAGAGGATGGTAGAGGGGGGTACTGACATGGAGAGGATGGTAGAGGGGGGTACTGACATGGAGAGGATGGTAGAGGGGGGTACTGACATGGAGAGGATGGTAGAGGGGGGTACTGACATGGAGAGGATGGTAGAGGGGGGTACTGACATGGAGAGGATGGTAGAGAGGGGTACTGACATGGAGAGGATGGTAGAGGATGGTAGAGAGGGGTACTGACATGGAGAGGATGGTAGAGGGGGGTACTGACATGGAGAGGATGGTAGAGAAGGGTACTGACATGGAGAGGATGGTAGAGGATGGTAGAGAGGGGTACTGACATGGAGAGGATGGTAGAGGGGGGTACTGACATGGAGAGGATGGTAGAGGGGGTACTGACATGGAGAGGATGGTAGAGGGGGGTACTGACATGGAGAGGATGGTAGAGAGGGGTACTGACATGGAGAGGATGGTAGAGGGTGGTACTGACATGGAGAGGATGGTAGAGGGGGGTACTAACATGGAGAGGATGGTAGAGGGGGGTACTGACATGGAGAGGATGGTAGAGAGGGGTACTGACATGGAGAGGATGGTAGAGGGGGGTACTGACATGGAGAGGATGGTAGAGGGGGGTACTGACAGGAGAGGATGGTAGAGGGGGGTACTGACATGGAGAGGATGGTAGAGAGGGGTACTGACATGGAGAGGATGGTAGAGGGGGGTACTGACATGGAGAGGATGGTAGAGGGGGGTACTAACATGGAGAGGATGGTAGAGGGGGGTACTGACATGGAGAGGATGGTAGAGAGGGGTACTGACATGGAGAGGATGGTAGAGGGGGGTACTGACATGGAGAGGATGGTAGAGGGGGGTACTGACATGGAGAGGATGGTAGAGGGGGGTACTGACATGGAGAGGATGGTAGAGGGGGGTACTGACATGGAGAGGATGGTAGAGAGGGGTACTGACATGGAGAGGATGGTAGAGGGGGGTACTGACATGGAGAGGATGGTAGAGGGGGGTACTGACATGGAGAGGATGGTAGAGGGGGGTACTGACATGGAGAGGATGGTAGAGGGGGGTACTGACATGGAGAGGATGGTAGAGGGGGGTACTGACATGGAGAGGATGGTAGAGGGGGGTACTGACATGGAGAGGATGGTAGAGGGGGGTACTGACATGGAGAGGATGGTAGAGGGGGGTACTGACATGGAGAGGATGGTAGAGAGGGGTACTGACATGGAGAGGATGGTAGAGGGGGTACTGACATGGAGAGGATGGTAGAGGGGGGTACTGACATGGAGAGGATGGTAGAGGGGGGTACTGACATGGAGAGGATGGTAGAGGGGGGTACTGACATGGAGAGGATGGTAGAGAGGGGTACTGACATGGAGAGGATGGTAGAGGATGGTAGAGAGGGGTACTGACATGGAGAGGATGGTAGAGGGGGGTACTGACATGGAGAGGATGGTAGAGAAGGGTACTGACATGGAGAGGATGGTAGAGGATGGTAGAGAGGGGTACTGACATGGAGAGGATGGTAGAGGGGGGTACTGACATGGAGAGGATGGTAGAGGGGGTACTGACATGGAGAGGATGGTAGAGGGGGGTACTGACATGGAGAGGATGGTAGAGAGGGGTACTGACATGGAGAGGATGGTAGAGGGTGGTACTGACATGGAGAGGATGGTAGAGGGGGGTACTAACATGAAGAGGATGGTAGAGGGGGGTACTGACATGGAGAGGATGGTAGAGGGGGGTACTGACATGGAGAGGATGGTAGAGAGGGGTACTGACATGGAGAGGATGGTAGAGGGGGGTACTGACATGGAGAGGATGGTAGAGGGGGGTACTGACAGGAGAGGATGGTAGAGGGGGGTACTGACATGGAGAGGATGGTAGAGAGGGGTACTGACATGGAGAGGATGGTAGAGGGGGGTACTGACATGGAGAGGATGGTAGAGGGGGGTACTAACATGGAGAGGATGGTAGAGGGGGGTACTGACATGGAGAGGATGGTAGAGAGGGGTACTGACATGGAGAGGATGGTAGAGGGGGGTACTGACATGGAGAGGATGGTAGAGGGGGGTACTGACAGGAGAGGATGGTAGAGGGGGGTACTGACATGGAGAGGATGGTAGAGGGGGGTACTGACATGGAAAGGATGGTAGAGAGGGGTACTGACATGGAGAGGATGGTAGAGGGGGGTACTGACATGGAGAGGATGGTAGAGGGGGGTACTGACATGGAGAGGATGGTAGAGGGGGGTACTGACATGGAGAGGATGGTAGAGGGGGGTACTGACATGGAGAGGATGGTAGAGGGGGGTACTGACATGGAGAGGATGGTAGAGGGGGTACTGACATGGAAAGGATGGTAGAGAGGGGTACTGACATGGAGAGGATGGTAGAGGGGGGTACTGACATGGAGAGGATGGTAGAGGGGGGTACTGACATGGAGAGGATGGTAGAGGGGGGTACTCACATGGAGAGGATGGTAGAGGGGGGTACTCACATGGAGAGGATGGTAGAGGGGGGTACTCACATGGAGAGGATGGTAGAGGGGGGTACTCACATGGAGAGGATGGTAGAGGGGGGTACTGACATGGAGAGGATGGTAGAGGGGGTACTGACATGGAGAGGATGGTAGAGGGGGGTACTGACATGGAGAGGATGGTAGAGGGGGGTACTGACATGGAGAGGATGGTAGAGGGGGGTACTGACATGGAGAGGATGGTAGAGAGGGGTACTGATATGGAGAGAATGGTAGAGAGGGGTACTCACATAGAGAGGATAGTAGAGAGGGGTACTCACATGGAGAGGATGGGGGCGACAGCGTCCAGAGAAGCGATGAGGATACCGATCTCACAGATCCCACCAGTCAACAGCAGGGCCCAGGTGGGCTCTCCATTAGCCTTGCCATGACCAAACACCTGGGAGACAGGGACAGCCAGAGAGTTTGTTTGTGTGTGTGCACGCGTGTGCGGTTATGTATCTACAGTATGTGTGACTCTGACCTGTAGGAATGGCACGATGCCGTCTCTTGCGATGGCCTGCAGCAGCCGGGGGGCTCCAGTGAGACTCTGTAGACCTGCTCCACAGCATGAGAAGAACGAGCCAATCACAATCACCCAGGGGGAGGGCCAAGCCAGGATGCCAATCACCAGGTTCCCTTTGACCGAGTCCCCAAACCTAGGACAAACAGATGTATTCACTAGAAAAGTACTCAGACACTACGCTCACACTGGGATATGCATAACCACACTTCTGAAACAGAGAAAAGCCTAGCCAGTAAGACACACACTAGCTTTGACCATTGTGTACCCAGTATAAATGTACTTGAACTCTCCCCCTTATAATGCTGTGTGTTACAAGGGCCTACTATGTGGCTCGGACAAACAGCTTTAAGAAGGCAAACAGATGTTTTCAGTCCAGATGATCATTTCTCTCTCAATGCCCATACAGGGGCGAAACAAATAAACAAGACATTGGCACTGCTTTCATTAACCTAATAAAAACAAGACATTGGTACTGCTTTCATTAACCTAATAAAAACAAGACATTGGCACTGCTTTCATTAACCTAATAAAAACAAGACATTGGTACTGCTTTCATTAACCTAATAAAAACAAGACATTGGTACTGCTTTCATTAACCTAATAAAAACAAGACATTGGCACTGCTTTCATTAACCTAATAAAAACAAGACATTGGTACTGCTTTCATTAACCTAATAAAAACAAGACATTGGTACTGCTTTCTTCAACAAATAAACAAGACATTTGTAATGCCTTCTTTAACAAATAAACATGACATTTGTAATGCTTTCATACCAAGTGTGAAAAGTGAAACAGCACTTACTTGTCTCTGAGCACCACCCCCTCGATGCAGGCGCCAAACAGTATGACAGAACTAATGTCTGGGTGGCACCATTAAGGAAATTAACATCGGGATGGAAAGAGGTGAAAAACAAAAGCATGATCACGTTCATTTGAGCACCAGTAAGACTACCTGAACTTGTCCAATAAAGAATTGTCATTTGCGATTACCATTGCTACGTTTTGCCCAAGTGAACACGACCTACCTTTACAGTTTAAAGTTGATATAATAACAACACAATGACTTGTCATGTATTATAATCATTTGGTAGGTGCTTCGCAGGGGCACAACTTTGGTTTTAGAAGTGGGACATTTTTTGTATTTCCCAGTCGGATAAACACTCCAAAACAGCCTACCCGATCACTCAGAGATGTCCAAAAGGTCCTAAAGCACACTGTTGTCTCGTTTTGTATCACATTCCAATGATAAAACTGTAGGGGACAAAAATTATATTTCAGAATGTGGGGGGGGGGAACATGTCCCCAGTGAAAGTTCCACCGCTGGATGCTTGTATTTGTCCTATTAAGACACTTGTATGGTTGGTCTGTTGTTGCTGCCATTAAAGATACATATGAAGGTGGTGGTGGCGATGGCCATGATGGTTCCTATGGGGATGGACTTCTGGGCGTCTCTCAGATCACCAGACCTGTTGGATCCAGCCATGATTCCTGTGAGGAGGGGAAATAGGAAGTTGGTTACATTATTAAGTATGATCTTCGCTCTGGGTGCCCTGGTAGGACCTAGGCTACCACCCCTGGTCCAGGTTGCTGTCCTGCTGCTTGTTATTTAGGTGTGTGTGGGGGGGGGGGGGGTCTAGGCCAGGTTACTGTCCTGCAGCTTGCTCTTTAGGTGTGGGGGGGGGGGGGGTCTAGGCCGGGCTACTGTCCTGCTGCTTGTTCTTTAGGTGTGTGTGGGGGGGGGGGGTCTAGGCCGGGTTACTGTCCTGCTGCTTGTTCTTTAGGTGGGGGGGGGTTCTTTGGGGGGGTCTAGGCAGGGTTACTGTGAAACATCAACAACACAACAACTGTTCATTTAAAAATGGCTATATAAATACACAATGTGGGTTGATTGGTTGGAATACACATTAATTAAAAGTATGTATGTACACCATTAACATATAGCTTACTAATGCTTACTTAATACTTATTAATGTATGTTATTCCAAAATGTTACCCGAATAACCAATTCAAACACAAGAGAATGTGTCTTTGTTTCCTTGTTGTTTTTTACCCCCTAGAGTCGATGTCCGCGACCATAAAAATCTGTCAGTTTTAAAAGGTAGAGATATTTTTAAAGGTAGAGATATTTTTAAAGGTAGAGATATTTTTGCATGGGATGCGTCTCAATCCATCGCATCCGCCGATATCGCACTTCCCGAAAACACTTCCCGAAAACACTTCCCGAAAACACTTCCCGAAAACACAATCGTCTGTAGCGTCCGAACGGTTTGGCCTGCAAAACTATTACGAACCCTCTATGGAAAGAGAAGACTCTCACAAACACGAAGGTGTTCTCCACATTGCTCTACGACCCCCACAAGCGTCTCGAGACTCGTCTTAAGTAAGTACAGATGATCATCTTCTGTCTGTAGCGTCTGAACAGTTTGGCCTAAACACTAACATAACCCCTCTGTGGAAAGGTGAGACTCTCGCAAACACGTACATGTTGTTTTTCTCTAGGACGCCCACAGGTCTCACAAGACTCGTCTGAAGGTCCCCAGGTGCCAGTTGAAATGTTTTTATGGAAGTATATGTGGATACCGTTTATTGCCATAAATAAATACATGTCAAAAAAAATTCTAATGTTTCTTATCTACAAAGATACATTATTGTAAGCTGAGACTCTCACCAACACGTACATGTTATTGTGTACCTTAGCAGCACTTCCCTTTCCTCCTGTTTATACAAGTAGATGTCCACGTGAACATACCTGTGACGGAGGGGAAGTAGATGCCCACCAGCAGGGTGAAGAAGGTGGTGATGTCATTGGCCACGTAGGGCATGTATATATCCTGGGAGGTGTCTGCAGCCGGCGCCGACACCTGGTGCTTATTCTCTACCAACATGCCGTTAGGACCGTAGTCCCCCCAGATGTTGTCTGTGGAAGGTGGGGGAGGGGGGGGGGGTGAAGGGTGAGGATGAAGTGGAGGGATTGGAAGAGGGAGCGTAGGGGTGGTTACGAGACAGGGAGTGAGAGGAGAAGGGAGAAAAGAGAGAGAGGAAGGGAGGGAGGACAATCACTCGTCACTATCCTCTGAAGGAAGAACACAGAGTACATGTGGGACTCGTCAAATCACCTGCCTCCACACGCCTGATTCCATAACTTAAGGAATTTGAGCAATTTGGAAGTGATGATCGGGGAGTGGACATCAACGTCAGAGTTCGGGAATGTCTTGAATATGTTATGATAACACAATAGTATGTCAATTGTTCTGACGGCCGTGGTATCCCTGCATCTCAGCCTAAAATCTAGGATGGATGTCGATGATACTATGCTGATTGAATTGAAGACAGTTCCCCTCCATCATAGGATTTAATAAAAACAGATCCTATCAGTAAATAAACTAGACACGGAGCATGGTACCGAAAACTTCCCCCGGTCTCCACTACTTTTTAACACCATCGAGATGGACCCGATGCATTCTTCTTTATAGGGGTCCATCTCAATAGTGTAAAGCAGATAACCAAACGCAGACAGAGAGGGGCTCATCCTTGGTGTCAGTATTCCCAGCAAGGGAAAAACATCACTCTCTATTGGATGTCACGATCACATTGCCTGTACATCTTCGTTTGACATTTTACTCATTTAGCACACACTCTTATCCAGGGCCACTTCCAGTATTGACTGCATACATTGTTCATATTTGTTCCCCGTGGGAATCGAACCCACAACCCTGGCGTAGTAAGTGCCATGCTCTACCAACTGAGCCACACGGAATCTTCCTAATCTAATTCTCATAAGAGCTTCAAGGGTAATATAGTAAGTAGTCTGAGAGGAACTGACACAGCGTTATGCTCTACTACTAATAAAAACTAATGATCGTAATCCTGGTTTCCATTAAGATAGGGTGTCAGGACTGAGGGGAAAGAGCATTGCTTTAGCAGTGAGGGCAGACTTTACATCATGGGAACATTCACCCCACAATTAAAGTTTGATGTATAATTTAAATCACAACAAAAATTGTGGGTGGGGGGGGGGGGGGGGGTCTCTCACCTCTGATGACCCCGCTGGTCAGGCCAGGGATTCCCTGGATCACAGTGACGTTGTTGAGAGTGAAGTATTCGTTGCAGGTGGCATTGAGGTCTGGAGAGTCACAGAACAGGGACCACAGCTTGGTGGTGACCGTCACGTTGTCCACCTCCATCGTCTTCAAACACTGGTCAAAGTTGTGGTTCTGCAACGTGCGGTTCCCCAACAGGCAAATACTGGGAGGAGGATATAGAACGAAACATTTTTTTTAATATAAATCTCACAAACAAACAAAAACTGTTTTTGATGTTCTGGCCCTGGTCTTCCTGATCAGAGGTAAGACCAAGAGTCATTTGTGTGTGTGTGTGTGTGTGTGTGTGTGTGTGTGTGTGTGTGTGTGAGGGTGTTCGCTTCTAGTGGTTTCTGGTTGTATTTTTCAACAAGGCCGTGAGTTCAGACTAGACTCACGGGAAGTCTGGCGGGTCGAAGGCGGTCTTGATGACTCCGGCGTAGATAGCCAGAATGGAGAGGATGACACAGGCCAGGAAGACCAGGGCCAGCTTGTTGACGTACTTGACCCCTACGAACACCACCAGGGACATGAGGATGAGGCAGCAGGTGCCGTACACCCGCATGTTGTTGAGCAGTGCCTCTGGCTCATTCTCCTTCTTCTCTGCCTTGAAGATGGCCGCACTAGGCACAATGTAGGTCTGGGAGGAGACGGGGGGGGGGGGGTCATCAGAGACGTACAGTTCAGTAGGGTACAGCGTTATGAAATGTTCAGATAACAGCCTCATCAGGTGTTGTTATCCGTTCATGTATTAATGTCTACAGATGAGGTAGTAGTAAAAACAACAGTATCTTTGCAAAGGATACTCACTAACAGAATCTCTATAGTACCGAGGATGTACATGGAGCCAGCGAAGGTGGTCCCCAGGTAGAAGCAGAGCCCCACGGCCCCGCCGAACTCTGGCCCCAGCGACCTTGAGATCATGTAGTAGGAGCCTCCAGCTACAGACCAACAACAACGGGGGACAGAGCCAGTCACAACCACAGCCGTGGAGAAAACTCACTGAGGTGTAGTGGTACATATTGTTCCCTCTGGTGCTGGAACCCAAATCGCTAAACGATTTTCATCTTAATTCTCAGTTAAAATTCTTGAAGGAAATGTCAGCCCAATTCTATTTAGTAGAAATGTACCATTATCCACAGTGAACCTACCTGGAACTACACCATTCGTAGCGATGGCACTCATTGATATGGCTGTCAGCATTGTCTGTGAAGAAGAGAGAGAAAAAATCCCAACATTTTAGATTACGTTAAGCAGGGGCAATACTTGTGAATCTAAAATGCATGGAATCCAAAAGAAAAATAATCAGGGGGGAGCTTATCCCATATTTAGTGGCTAAACGACTCAACTGTGGCTTATAAATCTTTAGGAACACAATCGCAGGCAGCTGGGTAATTGATATGAGCCCCTTTTCCCTGAAATAGGGCAATGTTCCGTCTGAAGCCAAAAAGTTAAATAGAGTTATATATAAATACTTGATGCTAAGTTAAGGCTACTAAGCTACCAAGCTTGCTAGGATAGGACAGATGTCCCGGCTGCAACTTCAATTTGCACTGAGGTGTGAAGTGATAGGTGTGAAAGCCGTTCAGCCCAACAACGGGAGCAGAGCATCACAGCCTCCCCCACCCAAATGCAAAGGCCTCCATGGCTTCCCCCTGTGCAGAGGTCATCAGAGTACAGTACCCCTTATATACACAAAAATATCACTGCATGGAACAAATACAAAAAGAAGCTCCTCAAGGATAATCCAGAGACACTATTTTCTGATTGTTACAAAGAGGGGAACTTAATTGTCCACACAGATCATCCCCATTGCATGGCACACTGCTATAAGAACACACTACCCATCTGTTAAGACAGAGGGTATTGGCCCAGGAGTCCTCAACTGGCAGCTTCATTAAATAGTACCCGCAAAACACCAGTCTCAACGTCGAAAGCGAAGAGGCGATTTCAGGCTGCTGGCCTTCTAGCTAAAAACACAGGCATTTCAAATGTCTCTGCTAATCTGTGTACGCGACAAATCAAACTTTGATACGATTTTTTTTATGTTGCATAATGGGAGGTTTTGAATTAGTATCACAGTCAACATTTGGTCCATAGAGTTCAAAGGGACAGACATCTGTAGTCATGGAGGGCCACGGTGGGCGTCGTAGAGGGCCACGGTGGGCGTCGTAGAGGGCCACGGTGGGCGTCGTAGAGGGCCACGGTGGGCGTCGTAGAGGGCCACGGTGGGCGTCGTAGAGGGCCACGGTGGGCGTCGTAGAGGGCCACGGTGGGCGTCGTAGAGGGCCACGGTGGGCGTCGTAGAGGGCCACGGCGGACGTGCAGTGGGCGTCGTAGAGGGCCACGGCGGACGTGCAGTGTGTGTAGGCCCACGGCGGGCGTGCAGTGTGTGTAGGCCCACGGCGGGCGTGCAGTGTGTGTAGGCCCACGGCGGGCGTGCAGTGTGTGTAGGCCCACGGCGGGCGTGCAGTGTGTGTAGGCCCACGGCGGGCGTGCAGTGTGTGTAGGCCCACGGCGGGCGTGCAGTGTGTGTAGGCCCACGGCGGGCGTGCAGTGCGTGTAGGCCATTGACCGATCATGGTCTTCAGACTCTGGATGGGTAGTGGTCCGCTGTAGATCAGTTGGTAGCTCATGGTGCTTGCAACGCCAGGATAGTGGGTTCGATTCCCGAGACCACCCGTATGTAAAATGTATGCATGCATGACTGCAAGTCGCTCTGGATAAATGTGACCTGTTTTATAAACTAGGCATACGGCACTACTTCACAGGAGAGGCATTTTTATTTTATTTTTGTTTGTTTCCCCCCCCCCAGAAATGCCTTCTGGAATATGTGAACTTTCATGTGCCTTAATAACAAACTTGTAATCCATCTGTAAATACGAATACAATTGTTAAATTATGAGCCTAGTTGGTTTAGCCACGGAACCTTCCCACTAGCCATGATTGGCTAAGATAATGGATTGGCTGGGCATGCAGAGAGATGAGAGTTCGGATTGGTCTGCCATGTGGCTTGCTTCTGTCTATAATGTGTGGATAATCCTTCCTACCACAGCTTTTTTATTTAAGATATCATTAAGAACTGAAAAGGTTTTGCTACTGCTCTCAACATTGCTGCCCTGAAGTTGTGCTATCGACAAAGCTCAGGGGGAAAAAGATGTGATGGACTACTTTCTGGAGCATGATTGACTCTGAAAATCGTCATGGTCAGGAAATACTGTCCCCGTCCATACAGCTGGCTGGGTTCTCAGTACATCGCGCAGAGAGGAATAGAGACCGCAGGAGCGGTAGAGATACTCTTAATGATCGGCTATGAAAAGCCAACTGACATTTACTCCTGATTATTATTTGACCATGCTGGTCATTTATGAACATTTGAACATCTTGGCCATGTTCTGTTATAATCTCCACCCGGCACAGCCAGAAGAGGACTGGCCACCCCTCATAGCCTGGTTCCTCTCTAGGTTTCTTCCTAGGTTTTGGCCTTTCTAGGGAGTTTTTCCTAGCCACCGTGCTTCTACACCTGCATTGCTTGCTGTTTGGGGTTTTAGGCTGGGTTTCTGTACAGCACTTCGAGATATTAGCTGATGTACGAAGGGCTATATAAAATAAACTTGATTTGATTTGAATAAAGAACTCTCCGGGAAGAAGAAAGGTGTATGTTTCATGATTAACTACACATGGTGTGATTGTTACAACGTACAGGAATTCAAGTCCTTTTGTTCACCCAACCTAGAATAACTCACAATTAAATACCTCCCAAGATAATTATTTTAGGTTATAGCCACAGCCGTGTATATTCCCCTCAAGCCGATATCACGACGGCCCTCAAGGAACTACACTGGACTTTGTGCAAGCTGGAAACCAAATATCCTGAGGACGCATTTATTGTAGCTGGGGATTTTAACAAAGAAAATTTGAGGAAAACGCTACCGAAGTTCTATCAACACATTGCCTGTAGTACTCGTGCATCAAAAACTCTCGACCATTGTTACTCTCCCTTCCGGGATGGCTACAAGGCCCTCCCCCGCCTTCCCTTCTGCAAATCAGATCACGACTCCATTCTGCTCCTCCCTTCCTATAGGCAGAAACTCAAACAGGAAGCACCCATGCTAAGGTCTATTCAACACTGGTCTGACCAATCGGAATCCATGCTTCAAGATTGTTTTGATCACACGGACTGGGATATATTCCTGATTGCCTCTGAGAATAACATTGACGTATACACGTACAAGGTGACTGAGTTCATCAGGAAGTGTATAGGGGATGTTGTTCCCACTGTGACTATTAAAACCTACCCAAACCAAAAATAGTTGATAGCATATGCGCAAAACTGAAAGTGCAAACCACCGCATTTAACCACAGCAAGGTGACTGGGAATATGGCCGAATACAAACAGTGCAGTTATGCTCTCAGTAAGGCTATGAAACAGGCAAAACGTCAGTTTAGAGACAAAGTGGAGTTGCAATGCAACGACTCAGACACGAGACGTATGTTGCAGGATTTCAAAAGGAAATCAAGGATTTCAAAAGGAAAACCAGCCGACACCGACATCTTGCTCCCGGACAAGCTAAACACCTTCTTTGCTTGCTTTGAGGATAACACAGTGCCACCAACGTGGCTCGCACCCAAGGACTGTGGCCTCTCGTTCTCCGTGACAACATTTAAGATGGGTTAACCCTCGCAAGCCTGCTGGCCCAGATGCCATCCCTAGGCGCATCCTCAGAGCATGCGCAGACCAGCTGGCTGGAGTGTTTACAGACATATTCAATCTCTCCCTATCCCAGTCTGCTGTCCCCACTTTCTTCAAGATGTCCACCATTGTTCCTGTACCCAAGAAAGGAAAGGTAACTGAACTAAATGACTATCGCCCCATAGCACTCACTTCTGTCATCATGAAGTGCTTTGAGAGGCTAGTTAAGGATCATATCAGCTCCACCTTACCTGACACCCTAGACCCACTTCAATTTGCATACCGCCCCAATAGGTCCACAGACGATGCAATCGCCATCGCACTGCACACTGCCCTATCCCATCTGGACAAGAGGAATACCTATGTAGGAATGCTGTTCATTGACTATAGCTCAGTCTTCAACACCATATTACCCTCCAAGTTCATTATTAAGCTTGAGGCCCTGGGTCTAAACCCAGCCCTGTGCAACTGGGTCCTGGACTTCCTGACGGGCCACCCCCAGGCGGTGAAGATAGGAAACAACACCTCCACTACGCTGATCTTCAACACAGGGGCCCCACAAGGGTGCGTGCTCAGCCCCCTCCTGCTCTCCCTGTTCACTCATGACTGCGTGGCCACGCACGCCTCCAACTCAATCATCAAGTTTGAAGACACAACAATAGCAGGCATGATTACCAATAATGATGACACAGCCTACAGGGAGGAGGTGAGGGCCCTGGTGGAGTTGTGCCAGGATAATAACCTCACCCTAAGCGTCAACAAAATGAAGGAGCTGATTGTGGACTTCAGGAAACAGCAGAGGGAGCACGCCCTCATCCACGTCGACGGGACCGCAGTGGAGAAGGTGAAAAGCTTACAGTTCCTCGGCGTTCACATCACTGACGATCTGAAATTATCCATCCACACAAACAGTATTGTGAAGGCGCAACAGCTCCTCTTCAAGCTAAGGAGGCTGAAGAAATTCAGCTTGGCCCCTGAAACCCAGCAGAGAGATGATTGCCAAATGCGGAGAGTCCAAAAAGAGAACCCAGAAAGAAGAAACCATTTCTATTGCTAGTTTAGCCTATTAACTTAGTAGGTTAACTTTAGCCACCTGCAGAGTCATGCATGGTAGTATCGCCGCGTTCAAAACAAAAAGGGAACTTGGAAAAATACGAGGTCAAATCATGATGTCAGTGATCTTCAGGTCAGAAAGTTGGAGCTCTAGAAAGAGGACCGAGTTCCCGAGTGTAAATTCCAAATTGGATGACCGTTTTTTTCCCCCCAGAGTTGAACGCTCGGAAGTCAGAGATTTCCGAGATCCCTGGTGTTTTGAACGTCGCATTAGAGTTGGGATTATGGTTCATTGTTTAACTAGCTAGCTATAAACAAGACTCTATGCAAGTAACCATTTCACTGTAACGATTACACCTGTATCCTATGACAAATAAACTTTGATTTTATTTGATACCAGAGACGGTAATGTAAAGAACAACATGACCTGCACCAAAGTCAGATATATTTTTATTTATTTAACTAGGTAAGTCAGTTAAGTACACATTCTGATTTACAATGACGGCCTAGGAACAGTGGGTTAACTGCCTTGTTCAGGGGCAGAACTGCCTTGTCAGCTCGGGGATTCGATCTAGCAACCTTTCGGCTACTGGCCCAACGCTCTAACCACTTGGCTACCTGCCGCCCAAGATATAGGCTAAGGAATAGATGAAGTGAATTTTTACTACTACATTTTGCTACTACCTTCACCACGTTTAGTCTACACTGTGAATCCTTAAAGAGATGAGTGGGGTTAAGGCTTAAGAGGGTGTGAACGATGCTGAATGGTTGTAGACAAAGAAGATCTCCGCAGTATGTGTACCAAAGTGGGGTTAGAAGTTAATCAACTTTTAAAGCAGAATTTATTTCCCATTGTTCCTCAACTGAAGTGTATGATATACCATTTTCTAGCTCGGAGTCTCTACTTTTATCCAATGTTAAAAACACCATTTCAAATGACGCTACATAGGAACCAATCCAGGTGGTGGGACACAAATAGCAATAATCATATTATATGATATTCCTTACACAGGAGCAGGTCATGACCACAATGGCAAGGGATTCCATGATGCCGGCGGTTCCCACGATCCAGGTGAGTCGCAGGAACAGGATGACCCCCAGGATGTTTTGGAGGCAGGGCAGGTACACCCCAATTAATGTGCCCAACGCGGGACTCTGTGGAGGGAAAGAGGAGAGTGAGAGTGAGAGGGAGAGAAGGCAGGGGGTCATTAGGTAGTAAGTTCCAACATATCAAATCATTCAACTAACAGAGGACGTGATTGTGTTTCAAGGGTCAACCAGAAATTATTTATTTATTTATTTTTACCTTTATTTATCTAGGCAAGTCAGTTAATAACAAATTCTTATTTGTAAATTATAACAGATTACATTTAATGTGTCATGACACATTATACAGTGCATTTGGAAAGTATTCAGACCCATATTTTGCTATGTTACAGCCTTATTCTAAAATTGATTAAATAGTTTTTTCCCCCCTTCATCAATCTACACAATTTTGGGAAATTGGGGAAAAAATTATTTTGGGAAATGTATATAATTTGTTTTTGGAAATATGACATTTACATAAGTATTCAGACCCTTTACTCAGTACTTTGTTGAAGAACCTCTGGCAGTGATTACAGCATCGAGTCTTCTTGGGTTTGACGCTACAAGCTTGGCACACCTGTATTTGGCGAGTTTCTCCCATTCTTCTCTAAAGATCCTCTAAAACTCTGTCAGGTTGGAAGAGGAGTGTTGCAGCACAGCTGTATTCAGGTCTCTCCAGAGATGTTTGATCGGGTTCAAGTCCAGGCTCTGGCTGGGCCACTCAAGGACATTCAGAGACTTGTCCTGAAGCCACTCCTGCGTTGTCTTGGCTGTGTGCTTGGGGTCATTGTCCTGTTGGAAGGTTTTCATCAACAATCACTCTGTACTTTGATGCGTTCATCTTTCCCTCGATCCTGACTAGTCTCCAAACTTCTTCCATTTAAGAATGGAGGCCACTGTGTTCTTGGGGACCTTCAATGCTGCAGAAATGTTTTAGTTCCCTTCCACAATCCTGTCTCCTTCGACCTCACAGCTTGGTTTTTGCTCTGACATGCACTGTCAACAGTGGGACCTTATATAGACAGGTGTGTGCCTTTCCAAATCATGTCCAATCAATTGAATTTACCACAGTTGGACTCCAATCAAGTTGTAGAAACATCTTAAGGATGAACCTGAGCTCAATTTCGAGTCACAGAGTAAATACTTTTATTTGTAATAAATTTGCTAACATTTCAAAAAACCTGTTTGCGCTTTGTTATTATGGAATATTGTGTGTAGCTTGATGAGGATTTTTTTTAACCTAATCCATTTTAGAATAAAATAACAAAATGTGGAAAAAGTGAATAGGTCTGAATACTTTCCGAATGCCCTGTATGTTGGTAATCCCATCCACCACCATGGTGTACCACCTAAATAATCACATTGCTCAGGATGCTGGGCTAGCCAACACCCCACCCACTGCCTATTAGAACAAAATACACAAGGATATTTTTTAACACAAGGATACGCTTTTACAAAAAAGGGATTCATTAGTCATTATAGCTTGAACACAGGGTTCTTTTCATGAACCATTAACAGGCTTTCAGCATGCTTTTAGAGGAGGGCACTCAACATGTAATGCCATGACACAAATGACTGATGATTGGCTGAAAGAAATGTATAATAATAAGATAGTGGGAGCTGTACTGTTAGCTTTCAGTGCAACCTTTGATATTATTGGACATAGTGTGTTTTTGGCAAAACGTATGTGTCGTGGCTTTTCAACCTCTGCCATATCGTGAATTCAGAACTGTCTAATAGAACAGAGTTTTCTTTAATGCAAGCTACTTTAATGTAAAGCATAAAGTGTGGTATTCTGCAAGACAGCTCTCTCTCTTTGTCCCAATACTGTCGGTCCCTCTCTTGGCCGTTTACGGCTCTCTATTTTTTAACTAATGATCTACCACAAGCTTTAAACAAAGCCTGTGTGTGTGTCTATGTACGCTGCTAATTCTCAACATTATACGCCAGTAACCACAGCTAATTCTATTTTTGTAACCCTAAACAAAGTTGCAGTCAGTTTTGGAATGAGTGGCTAGTAATAAACTAGTCCTGAACATATCTAGAACTAAAAAGCATTGTATTTGGTATGAATCATTCTTGACCTCAGCTGAATCTGGTAATGAATTATGTGGCTGTTGAGAAAGTTGAGGAGACTAAACTTCTTGGTGTCAACTTAGACTGTAAATCGTCATGGTATTGATTCAATTGTTGGAAAGATGGGGAGAGGTCTGACTGTGATAAAGAGATGTCCCAGCCTTTTTAGGCCCACAGTCGACAAAACAAGTCCTGCGGGCTCTAGTTTTATATAATCTTTAGTACTGCCCGGTGATATGGTAAAGTGCTGCAAAGAAGGGTATGTATTGGGGCATTGTGTGTTTTGTCCATTAAATGTGGATGCTACCACGGTTACGGATAGTCCTGAATGAATCATGAATAATGATGAGTGAGAAAGTTAGACGCACAAATATCATACCCACACAAAAATGCTAACCTCCCCTGTTATTGTAATGGTGAGAGGTTAGCATGTCTTGGGGGTATGATATAAAATGCTAACCTCCCCTGTTATTGTAATGGTGAGAGGTTAGCATGTCTTGGGGGTATGATATAAAATGCTAACCTCCCCAGTTATTGTAATGGTGAGAGGTTAGCATGTCTTGGGGGTATGATATAAAATGCTAACCTCCCCTGTTATTGTAATGGTGAGAGGTTAGCATGTCTTGGTGGTATGATATAACATGCTAACCTCCCCTGTTATTGTAATGGTGAGAGGTTAGCATGTCTTGGGGGTATGATATTTGTGCATCTGTAACTTTCTCACATTCTATTCTTACACGTTCTATTCTTATTTACAATAAAAGTGACTCAATACATTATATACACAATTCAATTCTATTGGGCACAAAAATAAATCGGCAACACAACCAAAACAAACAGCAAGTGCATCCAACAAAATTGTAGAGACACACGCTTGACGTAGTTAGTCATTGCGTCATATGGATATGGGACCAACTACTTAACTTTTTACTACTTTAATACACATAAGTGAATTTGTCCCAATACATTTGGTCCCCTAAAATGGGGGGGACTATGTACAACAAGTGCTGCAATTTTTAAATGGTTCACCTGACATGGATGGAAATACCCTCAAATTAAAGCTGACAGTTTGTACTTTAACCACAAAGTAACTAACATTTCAGAGTGCTGGAAAATGGACTTTAAAAATTAAATCTGAAGTGAAAGGCATCCTAAATCCACCACAGATATTCCAACAAATGTACAGTGCAGCAAACAGGCCCACCCTGTACCGTGATGGAACTTTCAAGACATTTGATCACAGGCATCACCCTCACAGGTACATTCCATCAAAAGGGAAGTTTCACAACAGCTCAAAAAAGGGGGCACCACAATTGTTAAAATTGGCCCAATAGAGTACCATCCCCTATTTGTCCAAAGTGGTAGCTACCTTTCTGACCATCTGTCAATCTAAACCCAAAGGAAAGTCCCACTGATCGTGGTCTGAGAGGGGAGGACAGGAAAGAGGTGTCAACTTTTCCCCCTTTGAGCCATCCTTAGCACTCTGAGACCAATTGGAGTTGCCCATCCGGTCTCCGTGCAGAAAATGTGATGGGGCAACTGGCATGGGAAAGGGTTTGTGGTCACAGTGGAATTGACGCACCACTTGGAGAACAATGTTTGGACTGTGGGTATTTCCTTTGGATTTTAAGCAACAAAACTGGGGTAGGACAACAACATCTTAATAAAAGGTTTCTCCAGGCTGGAACTGTAGGAACAGAGGTATAAAGGACTGGGTTGTATGTCAGACACATGTAAGAGAATGAGGCCTTCTGTTCTTAAAAAAGGACAGCACCTGATTAACAGCATCAGATAAAGCAACTGAACAGCAAATAAATTCAGCCCAGTAGGAAAAAAAGATTGCTTGAATGATTATCAATTATGCTTTCATCCCAAGGACCACACAGGCCCCTTCAACTATCACACTGTCTCAAGAAGAGGTACTCTGCTTGGCATATTGCACAACACCCAGACCTGGCACCCTCTCCCATGTAGAACTCTGGTGGGGTACGAATACAGATACATTTCAGACACAGACCTGCATTCACTTCTTGCTGTGGTGGAGGCTTTAGGGGAGGGCGTGGTGGTGGTGGAGGCTTTAGGGGAGGGCGTGGTGGTGGTGGAGGCTTTAGGGGAGGGCGTGGTGGTGGTGGAGGCTTTAGGGGAGGGCGTGGTGGTGGTGGAGGCTTTAGGGGAGGGCGTGGTGGTGGTGGAGGCTTTAGGGGAGGGCGTGGTGGTGGTGGAGGCTTTAGGGGAGGGCGTGGTGGTGGTGGAGGCTTTAGGGGAGGGCGTGGTGGTGGTGGAGGCTTTAGGGGAGGGCGTGGTGGTGGTGGAGGCTTTAGGGGAGGGCGTGGTGGTGGTGGAGGCTTTAGGGGAGGGCGTGGTGGTGGTGGAGGCTTTAGGGGAGGGCGTGGTGGTGGTGGAGGCTTTAGGGGAGGGCGTGGTGGTGGTGGAGGCTTTAGGGGAGGGCGTGGTGGTGGTGGAGGCTTTAGGGGAGGGCGTGGTGGTGGTGGAGGCTTTAGGGGAGGGCGTGGTGGTGGTGGAGGCTTTAGGGGAGGGCGTGGTGGTGGTGGAGGCTTTAGGGGAGGGCGTGGTGGTGGTGGAGGCTTTAGGGGAGGGCGTGGTGGTGGAGGCTTTAGGGGAGGGCGTGGTGGTGGAGGCTTTAGGGGAGGGCGTGGTGGTGGAGGCTTTAGGGGAGGGCGTGGTGGTGGAGGCTTTAGGGGAGGGCGTGGTGGTGGAGGCTTTAGGGGAGGGCGTGGTGGTGGAGGCTTTAGGGGAAGGCGTGGTGGTGGAGGCTTTAGGGGAGGGCGTGGTGGTGGAGGCTTTAGGGGAGGGCGTGGTGGTGGAGGCTTTAGGGGAGGGCGTGGTGGTGGAGGCTTTAGGGGAGGGCGTGGTGGTGGAGGCTTTAGGGGAGGGCGTGGTGGTGGAGGCTTTAGGGGAGGGTGTGGTGGTGGAGGCTTTAGGGGAGGGTGTGGTGGTGGAGGCTTTAGGGGAGGGTGTGGTGGTGGAGGCTTTAGGGGAGGGTGTGGTGGTGGAGGCTTTAGGGGAGGGTGTGGTGGTGGAGGCTTTAGGGGAGGGTGTGGTGGTGGAGGCTTTAGGGGAGGGTGTGGTGGTGGAGGCTTTAGGGGAGGGTGTGGTGGTGGAGGCTTTAGGGGAGGGTGTGGTGGTGGAGGCTTTAGGGGAGGGTGTGGTGGTGGAGGCTTTAGGGGAGGGTGTGGTGGAGGCTTTAGGGGAGGGTGTGGTGGTGGAGGCTTTAGGGGAGGGTGTGGTGGTGGAGGCTTTAGGGGAGGGTGTGGTGGAGGCTTTAGGGGAGGGCGTGGTGGTGGCTTTAGGGGACCGTGTAGTGGCTTGTTTGAAGCATAAAAATTATAAAGCCAACAATGATCAATCACACTGTAGCTCATGCAGACAAACAAAGTGAGCATGTTTACATGTCCTTCGTGCTACACACTGAATGTTTTCTCTGGTCAAAGACCCTGTTCTGGAATTATTTATTCAGAACTTAAAAAAAAAAAAAGGCACCATTAATCAACAGTAAATATGTATGATGGGATACACTAACCAAGTGAAGACATTTTATAACCTGGAAACAATGAGATGTCCTACAGTCTAAGCAAAGCCGTTTCTTCCATACTTGAGAACTCCCACACGTTGAGAGGATTACATTTGCCTTGACATTATCACCAATATCAGACAGTAGGAGTCTGTTGTGCTTAGAAGTGGCTTGTGTCACTAAAAGTGTATCTGGAATTGAAAAACTTTATTGTCCACACACTGTGGAGACAACAGGCTCACCTTGACTGGTTTCTTACTCCTGGCTGGCCCCTCGTCATCGTCTGCCTCCTCGTGCTCTTTGACCCCCTGGGTGAGGTTGGTGTAGTTGGCCAACTTATTGAGCAGCGAGGACACCATGGGGTTGCTGTCCATCTCTTCCTGTGAAAAAAAACACAAAAAAAAAACAACATAACACAAAAAGTATCATAAAACATCTTGGCATGCTCTCTACACGTCAGAGAAATAACCTGATAACCGGAGTGGTGGGTGAAACCATCAAGAGGAATTTAGACATTGTACACAAATCAAAGTAGATTGGAATAGTTTTGCTGAAGTGAATTATAGTAGAGAAGTAGATATGGATTTCACAGTCCATAATTCCCATGATTCATAGGATTCGGTATAAGGGATCGCTAACACAGAGAGGTTAGGGCAGCCAAATGGCATTAGACAGTGCCTTTGAAAAGTATAAAAGAGGGAAAGCCCCTGTCTTCACGTTTATCATTGAAATCAACAGCCTTATAGTCAAACGCCTATGCCAAAGGTCATTAAATACACCACAGATAACGTTATTGGATGTTGACAGTTACCTCGAAGAGGGCCATGTTCTTCCCATCATATAGATTCCCTTTGTCGTGGTCTGTGTTGTTAATGAACGGACTGCTTTCCTTTGGCATGCCATCGCCTGTGGAAGCAGAAGAGACAGTTTGAGAGAAAACAAGCGTCCATTGCAGTCATTGAAGTGACTGTTCGGCTGATGGAAGTAAATGGATGACAGAGTAGATTAACGGTTGCAAGATCGAATCCCCGAGCTGACAAGGTATAAAAAATCTGTCGTTCTGCCCCTGAACAACCCACTTAACCCACTGTTCCTAGGCCGTCATTGAAAATAAGAATTTGTTCTTAACTGACTTGCCTAGTTAAATAAAAGGTAAAATAAAAAATCAAAATGTAATTGAAAAGATTAACAGGCCGTTAACCAGAGGTGAACCTTAATCAGAAGAAAATATGTCAAAAGCTAAAACCAACCAGTTTGTTTAGAAGACAACTCAACGACTCCAACTGTCCCTTCAGTGAGTTTCAGGTCATCCCCAGAGTTGTTCTATACTGGGACATGAAGGGCCATCACGGTGATGGATGTCTATACTCTAGTGGTAATAGTTCATTGATCCAGCTATCACAGCTTGCAACGGAGTAAAACACACATCCCCCTCACGGTTTGATATGGCTCAAAAACATCTCGTATGTCATGTCCATTGATTACATTGGGTCGCAGGTTATAAATAGACTAGCCTTGACTAATGCTTAATAAAACAAGAAAAAGAGAATGTCAATCAAATACTATAACTGCCACCGCTACAGAGGGCAGTGGTGCTGGAAAGTGGAGATTATTCCTACTGAGCTACTGCAGTCTCTCATTTCAAACCTGCTGTGTTTTAGTGTTAGCGTCAGTCTGGCTAGCCGATTGTATCAACAGAGAGAAAACTACAGACCAAGACAGAGAATGAAGACTAAACAAAACAAGGGGAATGGAGTTGATTTGGTCTGTGTTAAAAACGCCAACCCGGTGTGGCGGATGAATCAGAATTAGTTGGGTAACATAGATAAATAAGATGTTTTATTTACATAATATGCTTATGTGAGATACTTGGACTATAGTGTTGGCAGTTGCACTTGTTTCTAAGCTGGGGCTCAGTCATTTGGGGCCCAGAGAGGGGAGAGGTCAGGCTTGTCTTTTACATGTCTCTGGTGCTATGCAGAATATCAGAATGGGAAGAGGACAGGATGGAACATTGTCTTCATATGTGAATGTTTCTGTTAAACCATGTGAAGGGATGGCATGATTAAGGTGGGACCAATTACTTGGCTCCACAATGTCTGTGCGCAAGTCACTCCCCTCAGTGAGCTTGTCCAGGAGTGGGGTCAAGAGGGGGTTTACTTGAGATGGGTGTTTCTAGAGTTGACAATTGAGTTATGCCATTGGATGAGTTGGTGTTTTTGTACTATGAAGTACCAGGAACGAGATTAGAACCTCGTCTTAGAGACCAAACTGAACGATAATTTATAGCGAATGCTATCTGGCTATGGGATACTCCTCTCTCAAGTAAAAGTATTTCTTTGTGAACTGTTCCTAAGATCTGTGGTTCATTATGTAAGTTGAGAGGGGTGTATCTTGGCTATAAAAGATCTTTGTATTCTACTGTAGGGACTCTCATAATTCATTATAGATACTGAATTGATCTGAGAGTCAAAGGGCTATTGTAAAGCTCATATTATTAAAGATGAAGTTTAAGTATAACTCTGACTGGTGTGTGGTTTGTAACTATCCTCATTTGGTAATACAGGAAATTGCCACGACACCGGCCTTAAAGCCAACTTTTTATAACAATCAAAGAAAACGAGAGGCAACTGTAGCAAATGACTCAAGCTTATGATTCTATAAAGCCTCCAGTATTTATGCTGCAATAGTTTATGTGTCAGGGGGCTAGGGTCAGTCTGTTATATCTGGAGTATTTCTCCTGTCTTATCTGGTGTCCTGTGTCAATTTAAGTATGGTCCCTCCCTCCCGGAGAACCTGAGCCCTAGGACCATGCCTCAGGACTACCTGACCTGATGACTCCTTGCTGTCCCCAGTCCACCTGGTTGTGCTGCTTCTCCAGTTTCAACTGTTCTGCCTGCAGCTATGGAACCCTGACATGTTCACCGGACATACTACCTTGTCCCGGGCCTGCTGTTTTCGACTCTCTCCCGCACCTGCTGTCTCTAACTCTGAATGCTCGACTATGAAATGCCAACTGACATTTACTCCTGAGGTACTGACCTGTCGAGGGTGCACCTCGACAACCACTGTGATTATTATTACTTGACCCTGCTGGTCATCTATGAACGTTTGAACATCTTGGCCATGTACTGTTATAATCTCACCCCTCAGAGCCTGGTTCCTCTCTAGGTTTCTTCCTAGGTTCCTTTCTAAAGAGTTTTTCCTAGCCACTGTGCTTCTACATCTGCCTTTGTGATATCGGCTGATGTAAAAAGGACTTTAATAAATACAGTGTAAAGAAATAAGTATGTGAACCTTTGTCTGAATTTCAGCATAAATTGGTCATAAAATTAGATCTGATCTTCATTTAAGTCACAACAACAGGCAAACACAGTCTGCTTAAACTAATAACACACAAATTATTGTATTTATTTTGTCTATATTGAATACATCATTTAAACATTCACAGTGTAGGTTGGAAAAAGTATGTGAAGCCCCTAGGCTAATGATTGGAGTCAGGAGTCAGCTACCCTGGAGTACAATCATTGAGACGAGATTGGAGATGTTGGTTAGAGCTGTCCTGCCCTATATAAAAAAAAAACTCACAAAATTTGAGTTTTCTATTCACAAGAAGCATTGCCTGATGTGAACCATGCCTCGAGCAAAAGAGATCTCAGAAGACCCAAGATTAAGAATTGCTGACTTGCATAAAGCTGGAAAGGGAAAAGTATCTCTAAAAGCCTTGATGTTCATTAGTCAGTTTATCAGTAAGACAAATTGTATATAAATGGTGAAAGGTCAGCACGGTTGCCAACATCTCTGTTGACGAGTCTACGATACGTAAAACACTAAACAGGAATGTTCATGGGACACCACGGAAGAAGCCCCTGCTGTGCAAAAAAAAACATTGCTGCATGTCTGAAGTTCGCAAAAAAGCATCTGGATGTTCCACAGCGCTACTGGAAAAATACTTTGTGGACAGATGAAACTAAGGTTGAGTTGCTTGGAAGGAGCACACAACACTATGTGTGGAGGAAAAAAAAGGCACAGCACACCAACATCAAAACCTCATCCCAACTGTAAAGTATGGTGGAGGGAGCGTCATGGTTTGGAGCTGCTTTTCTACCTCAGGGCCTGGACAGCTTGCTATCATCGACGGAAAAATGAATTCCCAAGTTTATCAATACATTTTGCAGGAGATTGTAAGGCTACCTGTCCGCCAATTGAAGCTCAACAGAAGTTAGGTGATGCAAGAGGACAACAACCCAAAACACAGAAGTAAAAAACAACAAAATGGCTTCAACAGAAGAAAATACATCTTCTGGAGTGACCCAGTCAGTCCTGACCTCAAAACAATTGAGATGCTGTGGCATGACCTCAAGAGAGCGGTTCACACCAGACATCCCAAGAATATGAACTGAAACAGTTTTGTAAAGAGGAATGGTCCAAATTTCTTCATGACCGTTGCGCAGAACGTCTCCTGTTTCAATACACCCGGTAGCCAGAACGTCTCCCGTTTCAATACACCCGGTAGCCAGAACGTCTCCCGTTTCAATACACCCGGTAGCCAGAACGTCTGCCGTTTCAACACACCCGGTAGCCAGAACGTCTCCCGTTTCAATACACCCGGTAGCCAGAACGTCTCCTTTCCACACCCGGTAGCCAGAGCGTCTCCTTTCCACACCCGGTAGCCAGAGCGTCTCCTTTCCACACCCGGTAGCCAGAACGTCTCCTGTCTCAACACACCCGGTAGCCAGAACGTCTCCTGTTTCAACACACCCGGTAGCCAGAGCGTCTCCTTTCCACACCCATTGAAGTGATTATATGAGTCAGCCAAATTCATTCAAATGGACCTGGTGGAGTGTGACCTTTGACTGCTGTGTACTTTCATCTGTGTGACCTTTGACTGCTGTGTACTTTCATCTGTGTGACCTTTGCTGCTTGATCCTGCTGCTGGGAATAAAAGGCTTGCAGCCTAAGCCCTGTGGTAATCGCAGAGAGATTCAGAATGTCCTTGTGTTATACGCAGAGCAAAGAGAAGAGAGCTTACGGTGAATAAATTGATAATGTGTGTGGGGGGGAAGGGATAACATAAATATAGGGAATGTGAGTAAATATGTGGCGAGGCAAGGGGCAGCAACTCCACGTCGCACTCTCGCTCTGACACACAGTACACACTACAGGTAACCGTTGGCTTTAATGATGCTAAATCCCAACGTCATCAAATCCCCTTTGAACCAAGGTTTAATTCCTGTGTGCTGGGTCTAGTCTTAGTGTGGTGCTTAAGTCATTGCAGCATTACCATGTGTGTAAGTGGAACACAGTGTAAGGACGATCCAACAAAATTCATTGGTCTGGATTCCTTTTCATCTGGAGACCATAGCAACTATTTATGTCACCAAGAGCAGGTAATCCTACAACTTATGGAAAGTGAAAGTACAAAATTGCATTGACCTATTGCTGAGAGACAATTACATATGTCTTTTTCAAGTCAATCCATATTAAAAGAACACCTTCAAAGTTTTAGGTCAACAATCCAATTCTCAGGTTTCCCAGAGCCATATATGTACTGTAGCTGCGATCTATGCCAATGAAGCTGCAGAATCCCTGGATCATGCCCTATCATCCGACAACACAACCGACAACACAGCAGGTGAAGAGATCCAAAGTCCACCAAATGAGCATCAACACCTCCTCACCTTGCCAAAGAAATTCACACTGATCTCTGTCACTCACAGGATGGATCCATGTGCCAACCAGAGACATGTTGTTGTGCAGGGAGCTGAAAAGACCACAGGAGCATCACTCAGATGACAATGAGATTGAACATTCGTTAGCATGGTATTCTCTATGGGTCTGATAGTAAGCATCTTATCAGAAGTATAGGAGGGACGGGGTCAATGTTGGAGGGAGTGAAAAGGGGAAGGAGGTTAGTGTGTCTAGCCTTGACAATAAATTAAAAGTGTGTGGGTGTGTATGCGCGTGTATTTGTCAGTGAACGAATGTGAGAGTGTGCATTGCAACATGCCTGAGTGTGTGTGTACATGTGTGAAGGAGGAAGGGAGAGGGGAGAGGGACGTCGAAGGAGCACTACGAGAAAAGTCTCTGGAGACATGGTCCAGTTTCATATTGGCTAGCCTACCACGGCCAAGATGGTGACCTAGTTTACAGACATGTGGGCGCGTCATTGCTGCCGTCATAGGTACCTTTTCATCCCTTTTCAAGGTAGGCAGCTACTCCAGGCCAGACAATGGACCTCTTCACATTAGATAACTAGCCGGAGAGAGAGAGAGAGGGTGGGTGGGTGAGCCTCAGAGTGGGTGAGAAGGCCAGAGAGAGCACGAGAGAGACAAAAACACACACCGTTCTGAAGGGGTGCGAGTCGGGAAAGAGTCTGCTGCTGATTGGGCTGACAGTTGTTATTCTCTGCGGCGACGTTGCGTGTCGCTAAACCCTATCTTGTTTTGCCTCGGCCCGGCTGCTCAAGAAGAATACCCAAATTCTTGTTATTCTTCCCTAAATCTGTGCGCAACAAACGTTCACACTGACCGAGGTCAGCTCTGATAGAAGATACGGGAACCACGAGGTGCCATTTTCAGTGTGGTCTCTTGGTCTCCGACTGTATAGTTTCATTGATGCTTCTCTACGTCATAGTATAAAGGTCAAAACAACCACAGAGAATCGCCATGTACTAAACAAGCTAACCAAGCCGTAGGCGGTTAAATGGTTGAGTATCTTCCTTATAGTAATGTGAGATTCTGACATAGAGCTCTCTGTGTGTGTGTGTGTGTGTGTGTGTGTGTGTGTGTGTGTGTGTGTGTGTGTGTGTGTGTGTGTGTGTGACTGAGAAAGACCCAACAGTTAGGCCTATCCCAGTCAAAACTCTCATTAGTGAAGCAGACATCTTACTGATGCTGTGGACGCAGGCGTACAACCAATGCTCCCTTACCTAAACTTCCATTCTAAACAGCCCCTCAAAAACCATGGGATAACCATTAGTATCAGGCTACAGCAAACCACTGTCGACAAAATTAACCAACACAACTTCACCCAAATCATTAGGCAGCAACAATGGAACATATTCCCCAGTAAGGCAACAGTGCTTTAAAGTCAAAGGTGAATTGATACAGTTTAATTTAATTAAAATCATTTGTTATTTGTCACATGCTTTGTAAACAACAGGTGTAAACAGTGAAATGCTAACTTACCGGCCCTTCCCAACAATACAGAGAGAAAAATAATGAGAAATAATATAGAAATTACAAATAACACATAGAATAAATACACAATGAGTAACGATAACTTGGACACATACACATATCAGTGTATGCAGGGGTACGAGGTAACTACCAGTCATAAGTGTGGACACACCTACTCATTCCAGGATGTTTATTTTTACCATGTTCTACATTGTAGAATAATAGTGAAGACATCAAAACTAGGGACCCACTCTTGGGATTCTCTCAACCAGCTTCATCTTGCTTTTCCAGTCTTGAAGGAGTTTCCACATATGCTGACCCCTTGTTGGCTGCTTTTCCTTCACTCTGCGGTCCGACTCATCCCAAACCATCTCAATGGGTTGAGGTCGGGGGATTGTGGAGGCCAGGTCATCTGACGCAGCATTCCATCACTCTCCTTCTTAGTCCAAATAGCCCTTACACAGCCTGGAGGTGTGTTGGGTCATTGTCCTGTTGAAAAACAAAATGATAGTCCCACTGAGCGCAAACCTGATGGAATGGCGTATCGCTGCAGAATACTGTGGTAGCCATGCTGGTTAAGTGTGCCTTGAATTGTAAATAAATCACAGTGTCACCAGCAAAGCACCCCCACACCATCACAACTCATCCTCCATGCTTCACGGTGCGAACCACACATGCAGAGATAATCCGTTCACATACTCTGCGTCTCAAAAAAGACACGGCGGTTGGAACCAAAAATATAAAAAAATTGGAGTCAGACCAAAGGACAGATTTCCACCGGTCTAAATGTCCATTGCTCGTGTTTCTATGCCCAAGCAAGTCTCTTCTTCTTATTGGTGTCCTTTAGTTGTGGTTTCTTTGCAGAAATTCAACCATGAAGGCCTGATTCATGCAGTGTCCTCTGAACAGTTGATGTTGAGATGTGTCTGCTACTTGAACTCTGTGAAGCATGTATTTGGGCTGCAATTTCTGAGGCTGGTAAACTCTAATGAACTTATCCTCTGCAGCAGAGGTAACTCTGGGTATTCCTTTCCTGTGGCGGTCCTCATGAGAGACAGTTCCATCATAGTGCTTGATGGTTTTTGCGACTGCACTTGAAGAAACTTTCAAAATTGATGAAATTTTCCAGATTGACTGACCTTCATGTCTTAAAGTAAGGATGGCCTGTTGTTTCTATTTGCTTATTTGAGCTGTTCTTGTCACAATATGGACTTTACCAAATAGGGCTATCTTCTGTATACCAACCCTACCTGGTCACAACACAACTGATTGGCTCAAAAGCATTAAGGAAAGAAATTACACAAATTAACTTTTAACAAGGCACACCTTTTAATTGAAAAGCATTCCAGGTGACTACCTCACGAAGCTGGTTGTGAGAATGCCAACGGTGTGCAAAGCGTGGCTACGTTGAAGAACCTCAAATATAATATTTTTTTGTTACTACAAAATTCCATGTGTTATTTCATAGTTTTGATGTCTTCACTATTATTCTACAATGTAGAAAATAGTAAAATAAAGAAAAACCCTGGAATGAGTAGGTGTCCAATTTTTTGACTGGTACTGTACATACAGTGCATTCAGAAAGTAGTCAGACCACTTCCCCTTTTCCATATTTTGCTACGTTACAGCCTTATTCTAAAATGAGTTAAACTACATTTTTGTTAGAATAAATCTGCACACAATTCTCCATAATGACAAAGCGAAAACAGGTTTTTAGAATTTTAAAAAATGTATTCAAAATAAAAAACAGAAATGGCTGATTTACAGAATTATTCTGATCCTTTGCTATGAGACTCGAAATTGAGCTCAGGTGCATCCTGTTTCCATTGATCATCCATGAGATGTTTCTGCAACTTGATTGGAGTCCAGCTGTGGTATATTCAATTGATTGGACACGATTTGGAAAGGCACACACCTGTCTATATAAGGTCCCACAGTTAGCTCAAAAACCAAGACATGAGGTCGAAGGAATTGTCCGTAGAGCTCTGAGACAGAATTGTGTCGAGGCACAGATCTGGGGAATGGTACTAAAACATTTCTGCAGCATTGAAGGTCCCCAAGAACACAGTGGCCTCCATCATTCTTAAATCGAAGAAGTTTGGAACCACCAAGACTCTTCCTATAGCTGTCCGCTCTGCCAAACTGAGCAATCAGGGGAGAAGGGCCTTGGTCAGGGAGGTGACCAAGAACTCGATGGTCACTCTGACAGAGCTCCAGAGTTCCTCTGTGGAGATTGGAGAATCTTCCTGAAGGACAACTATCTCTGCAGCAATCCACCAAAAAGGCCTGTATGGTAAAGTAGCCAGACGGAAGCCACTCCTCAGTAAAAGTCACATGACAGACCACCTAGAGTTTGCCAAAAGGCACCTAAAGACTCTCAGACCATGAGATAAAATATTCTCTGGTCTGATGAAACCAAGATTGATCTCTTTAGCCTGAATGCCAAGCATCACGTCTGGAGGACACCAGGCACCATCCCTATTGTGAAGCATGGTGGTGGCAGCATCATTCTGTGGGGATACTTTTCAGAGGCAGGGACTGGGAGACTAGTCAGGAACGAGAGAAAGATGAACAGAGCAAAATATAGAGAGATCCTTGATGAAAACCTGGTCCAGAGCGCTCAGGACCTCAGACTGGGGCGAAGGTTCATGTTCCAACAGGACAACGACCCTAAGCACACAGCCAAAACAACGCTGGTTTGGCTGTGGAACAAGTCTCTGAATGTCCTTGAGTGGCCCAGCCAGAGCCCGGACTTGAACCTGATCGGAAATCTCTGGAGAGTCCTGAAAACAGCTGTGCAGCGTCGCTCCCCATCCCACCTGACAGTGCTTGAGAGGATCGGAGAAACCTGTGCCAAGCTTGTAGCGTCATACCCAAGAAGACTCGAGGATGTAATCACTGCCAAAGTTTCTTCAACAAAGTACAGAGTAAAAAATAAAAAAAACTTTTTTTGCTTTGTCATTTTGGGGTATTGTGTGTAGTTTGATGAGAGGAAGAAGACTTTATCTGTAACATAACAAAATGTGGAAAAAGTTTGAATACTTCCCAAATGCACAGTATAGGTAAGGACAAAGTGACTAGGCAACAGGATAGATAATAAACAGTACCAGCAGCGTATGTGAGTCAAAAAAGTTAGGGCAAAAAGGGTTAATGCATACAGTTAAATAGTTAACCAATTCCTACCCGGACGAACTACTTAGCAGTCTTATGGTTAGAAGCTGTTCAGGGTCATGTTGGTTCCAGACTCGACGCATCGGTACCGCTTGCCGACAGCAGAGAGAACAGACTATGACTGGAGTCTTTGGGAAAAAATGTGGTTCTTCCTCTGACATCGCCTGGTATAGAGGTCCTGGATGGCAGGGAGCTCGGCCCCAGTGATGTACTGGGTCGTACGCACTACCCTTTGTAACGCCTTGCGGTCAAATGTCACGCAGTTGCCATACCAAGTGGTGAAGTAGCCAGTCAAGATGCTCTCAATGATGCACACAGGCAGACACACAATCCCAGTCCATCCAACCAGAGAAGTTGTACTTGGCTAATGACATCCAGCAATATAGCAGTGGCTGCCATGGCCATTCAGCTAAAGTCCCCACAACTTTCACCAAAAGTTTTGGCATCAGACTCCCAATATGAAGCATTGCCTTTATTCAACCAGGTTTGCTAAGAACACATTCTCTTTCGGAACAACGATCCGAGTGCCAGACCTGAAGGACCAGGTTCTGGAAATAACAGGCTGTTTCTTGGGTTGACTCATTGTCACGTTGCTCTTTCTGTTGTGCCATTGCTGAAGGATGTCTAAACCCTAACCAATGACCTATTCTGAAGAATGGTAACACCAAAGTCTACTGTAAACAGCACAACAACAAAAAAGAGGCCATAATTAAGCTCAATTTACCCAATAGTAAATGTGTAGTAATGTGCGTTTGTTTGAAGCAATGCTGTACAAAAAAATAACCCTCACATTTTTATGAATTGGAGGCTCTGAGTAGCCAATGAGGAGCCAACAGGAAGTACCACCACAGAGATGACTCTTCTAGAGACCAATCAGGAAAAATAATATATCCACAAGATCATTTGCTGCGGTAAATGGTTCTAGATCAAACCAAAGTTCTCTCTAACAGGAGACACCTATTCATAAAACATTACTTCCTGGAAGCCACTGTAGTCTCCTCATTGGAGGATTAAAGAGAAACCTGTCCAGATACACCGGGTACACCAAACATTAGGACCTACTACTACCTAATCACCTGTCTAATATTAAGTTGCGTTGCCCTCAGATCAGCCTCAATTCGTCGGGGGCATGGACTCTACAAGGTGTCGAAAGCGTTCCACAGGGATGCTGGCCCATGTTGACTCCAATGCTTCCCATAGTTGTGTCAAGTTGGCTGGATGTCCTTTGGGTGGTGGACAATTCTTAATACACACAGGAAACTGTTGAGCGTGAAAAACCCAGCATCGTTTCAGTTCTTGACAAACTGGTGCGCCTGGCACCTACTACCATACCCCATTCAAAGGCATTTAAATGTTTTGTCTTGCCCATTCACCCTTTGGAATGGCACACATACACAATCCATGTCTCAAGGCTTAAAAATCCTCCTTTAACCCATCTCCTCCCCCTTCATCTACACTGATTGAAGTGGATTTAACAAGTGACATCAACAAGGGATCATAGCTTAAACCTGGTCAGTCTATGTCATGGAAAGAGTTTTTCATGTTTTGTGTACTGAGTGTATATGCCAACAAAGCAGAATCAGAATCAACTCTTTCGCACAGGCGTTTTCACTCATTATAATCCACACAAACAATTAATATTTCCTGTTGCTGCAGGATCATTTTCATGTTGTGACAAACTGGTCAAATTAAGATTCTACATCTGTAGATGAGTGTGATTGAAGGGGGAGGGTAACGCGGTAGAGGAAGGCAGTTCTGAACCTGACCTCTAGCAGGCACGCATGAGAAGACAATAGCCTGACAGACAGAGAGGATGTGACATTTTCCAGAAATCCTGGTTGGAAGATTCCGGATTCCCTGCTCCTTCCCTCCTGATACCGGGAATCCTCCAACCAGGATTTCAGGAAAACCAGGGAATTATTGAAAATTCCTGGAATTTTGCAACCCTAAAGTATGTGTGACAGCACATCAGCTAGTTGTGCCGTAATGGGGAAGCCAAGCATCTCAGTCTCTATGGTAATAAATGGTCACACACAGTATTTATAACCACTAAGCTCCCCTCGGTGGCAGCTGTGCACATTAAGCTGCATGGCACTCCCAACGTTAGTCAGCCTGACCAGCTCACGGTACGAGACAAACAGAGTGGGAGTCAGAAAGTACTTCATTCAATCCCTTTAGCTCACCTTACTACAACTCAAGCCCAATACAGACAGCAAAAATCATCCCAAGTACAGAAATCCACTTAAAATACCAAGTTTGGAAAGACGGAACAAGACTATAATAAATAAAACGCACACTAACCTCCTACCACCTTCACTTCTACTATAGATAAATGTACACAAACCTAAACAGCATCATTATTTTAGTACACAATTTCTGATATATCACAACTTACTTTTACAGTGCCTTCAGAAAATATTCCCACCCCTTCACTTTTTCCAAATGTTGTGTTACAAAGTTGGATTAATTGTCATCTTTTGTCAACGTCAACGAGGGATACAGAGATGGCGTAGTCATTTAAAAATCATGTTAAACACTATTATTGCACACAGAGTGAGTCCATGCAACCTATGTGACATTTTTACTGCAGAATTTATTTAGGCTCCTTACCATAACAAAAGGATTGAATACCTATTGACTCAAGACATTTCTGCTTTTCATTTTTAATTAATTTTGTAAACATTTCTAAAAACATATTTCCACTGTGACATTATGGGGTATTGTGTGTAGATCAGTGACACGAAAATCTTTATTTAATTCATTTTAAATTTAGGCTGTAACACAACAACATTTGGAAAAAGTCAACGTCACAATGGAATTGTGTTTTTAGAAATGTCCTTTGTAGCGCCGGTGGTTTGAGCATGGAGCTTGAAACGCCAGGGTAGTGTGTTTGTGGGTTCGATTCCCGGGATCACCCATACGTTAAATGTATGCACACATGACTAAGTCGCTTTGGATAAAAGCGACTGCTAAATATTATATATATTATATTAGTTTAGAAGCCTTTACTGTGCAGGATAACGAGGTAGCAGCCTGGCTCTGACTAAGAAAGCCCAGGGTAGAGAGATAGAAGACTCTAGGGGGTTTAAAAACAAACCCCCAGGTGAGAGTCGTCAGGCACTTACCCCTCCGTCGCGACAGCGAGCCTTCTCCTTTCTCCATGCTAGAGTGAAGAGGGGCTGAGGCGGGGGAGGGGGTTTGAGGAGGGAGACGTCCCTGTAGTGCTGCTGCTGTTAGGGAGGTCCCAAGTGCAGAGGTCAAGGAGGAGAGGCCGGGAGCTGCCAGCGTTGTGTGGCTACAGTAGAGACGCAATGTCGCCCGAGCGAGGATCAACTCGCTGTGTGTGTGAGTGAGACACTGACCGACGAAGATGGCAGCAGCCACGCATCACAGCCCCCCCAATCATCACCTAATCTCTTGCTCTCTATCTCTCTCTATTCTCTCTCAGGGGGGAGGAGCAGTGAGAGAGGGCGGGAGAAAGTGAGAGGATGAGTGAGAGAGACAAGTAAAAAGGAGAGACAAGTCTGTGGTAGAAGGAGAGGGAGAGACAAGTAGGAGAGAGATGTACAGCTGATCCTCTACCTGTGAGCATCCAACGCTCCATTACATCCCAAGCCTCTGAACAGAGCGAATGTAACTCTACTTCAGAGGAAACACAAAGGATTTACAACACACACATACACTGCAGACTGTACAATACAGTGCAGTTTCAGACGCTCGCATCCTCAAAACACATTCTGTCCTAAATGGATGCAACAACGGGGTGATCAAATTAAGATCCTACATCTGTATTGCAAGAATAATGTGAGTTAACAGAATGGGCTATTGGATTTGGGAACATTATGAGTTTGTCTTCTGTCTTTCAGTTGAAGTTGGATGTTTGGAGTATAGTAAGGGATGACTAGTGGTACTCACTAATGTGTTGTATTGGATTTGCCCCAAACATAACACTTTGTATTCAGTACAAACACTGAATTGCTTTGCCACATTTTTTGCAGGAATGACTTCAGTGCCTTGTTGCAAACAGGATGCATGTTTTGGAGTATGTTTTATTCTGTACGTGCTTCCTTCTTTTCACGCTGTCAAATTGGTTGATATTGTGGAGTAACTACAATGTTGTTGATCCATCCTCAGTTTTCTCCAATCACAGCCATTAAACTCAAACTGTTTTAAAGTCACCATTGGCCTCATGGTGAAATCCTTGAGCGGTTTCCTTCCTCTCCAGCAACGCCTGTATCTTTGTAGTGATTGGGTGTATTGATACACCATCCAAAGTGTAATGAATAACTTCACCATGATCAAAAAAGGATATTCAATGTCTGCTTTTTGTCTTAATCATCTATATATGTGCCCTCCTTTGCCAGGCATTGGAAAACCTCCCTAGTCGTTGTGATTGAATACTTACTGACAAGCCATTTCAGTTTAATTTATTTTTATTAATTTGCACAACAAAAAAAGTACATATTTTCACTTAGACATTATGGGGTATTGTGTGTAGGCTAGAGACAAAAAATGTCAATGTAATCCATTTTAAATTCAGGCTGTAAAAACAAAATAGGAAAAATGACAAGGGGTGTGAATACTTTCTGAAGGCACTGTATAAAGTGATTTATAATGGCACTTTGGACCACGATGCTCTATGCTAGAAACAAGGTGTAAAAAAAACCAGGAAAGACGTGACTCCGATGCATTATGGGATATCAGTTTAATTTCTTTGACATTCAGAGGCTGAGCTACAACCTTCTGTAGCTGAGACGACAAATATTTGACTTTGCTTAGGAAGTAATCTAATTCTGTTACTATCAATTGATTAAGCTATTCACTTTCTGTACAAAAGACGATGTTTAAACACCAGGCAGCTTTTGTGTTGAGTTAAGCCACAGAAGAAGAATAGCCAGCAGTTACTCGCTCTGAGACTTGGAGTAGTTATTCCCCTTGCTCTGCATGGGTAAAGCTTACATTTTTCTGTGTCGGTAGGGCTACTCTCCCTGGGGTGGAAAAGCAGATCTACATTTTAAAAGTACCACGCTCAGATTCCTAATGACGTCTGAGATTTGATTATTTTCAAACAGGGACAGTTTCGTTGCAAACAAGACAGTGATTTGGCGATGGATAAATATGATAAGATGAACACATAGACCTCTCTCTGTCCATTCTTAGCCTGTACATTTCGGTCATTTGAGTGGTATAAAAAATAATAAAAGATTCTGCTGAAATACAATGATAGATTCATGCAACGCTTTTACTATGAAGGAGATCTTTCAACCAGTACTGTTGTCCACGGAGGTCTGTGAACCCACAACCGTGTGACCTGCAGCCCTGTGCGCTATCAGAATTTCTGCGTAGCAACGCTTACAGGACGAAGACGTTTCTAAAAACTGCCTTAGGGTTTCAGGTCTGTCCAAGACGGTAAACTGTTGGCATGTTCTCTGCTATCCATCTTATGTTGAAATGATCAGCTTGGGTGTAGGGGAGGGTCACTTGTTTTATTTAAAGCGTTCAGGGGTGGGTTTAGGTGAAATATATTTTACTGAAAGGAGTGCCATCCATTTTCTTTTCAGAGGTCCGATTTTCACCATGTAACCGTAATTATAAATAACGTTCACTCCCTACGGTCTTTTTCATCTGACAAGCACAATGGCAGTCAATGTGTGTGATGTGAGAGCCCAGAGCTCCTAGAAAGTGTTTTGACAAATCTGGTTTAAGATTTAGAATCAAAATGGGTGCTGCGATGCCAACATGGTGCCAACATGGTGGACCGACTTGCCAAGCTTTGCACCTATATCCAGGTATAGAGAGAGAAAGCATGGTGACTGGAAATGCCCATGTCCACTGCCCATTAATTGATTTTACCTTTATTTAACCAGGTAGGCTAGTTGAGAACAAGTTCTCATTTGCAACTGCGACCTGGCCAAGATAAAGCAAAGCAGTTCGACACATACAACAACACAGAGTTACACATGGAATAAAACAAACATAGTCAATAATACAGTAGAAAAGTCTATATACACCATGTGCAAATGAGGTAAGATAAGGGAGTTAAGGCAATAAATAGGCCATGGTGGTGAAGTAATTACAATATAGCAATTAAACACTGGAATGGTAGAATGTGCAGAAGATGAATGTGCAAGTAGAAATACTGGGGTGCAAAGGAGCAGGATAAATAAATAAATACAGTATGGGGATGAGGTAGATTGGATGGGCTATTTACAGATGGGCTATGTACAGGTGCAGTGATCTGTGAGCTGCTCTGACAGCTGGTGCTTACAGCTAGTGAGAAAGGTAAGAGTCTCCAGCTTTAGTGATTTTTGCAGTTCGTTCCAGTCATTGGCAGCAGAGAACTGGAAGGAAACGTGGCCAAAGGAAGAATTGGCTTTGAAGGGGGACCAGTGAGATATATTGTCTCCCTAAGACCATGTGAACTAGACAGTAAATCACTTAACCAGATTATCCAAATCCTGCCCTTTTTATAAAACACACCGCAGAACTCAATGGCCTATGATGGTCGCTGGTCAGAGACTAACACTAGTACTACAACCCCGTATTGCCAATGCCATCCAATCACTGGAATAGAAATGACTGCATTTTAATGTCCTAGGGCTGTCCGGACAAAAAAAAATAAAAAAATTCCGAAAATCAATTTGTCTACATTTTAAAACGTATTTTTGAATAAAATCAACTACATACACTACCGGTCAAAAGTTTTAGAACACCTACTCATAGTTTTGATGTCTTCACTATTATTCTACAATGCAGAAAATAGTAAAAATAAAATAAAAACCCTTGAATGAGTAGGTGTTGTAAAACTTTTGACCGGTAGTGTATGCACTGAGCTTGTCTGATGCTTTAAAAAGCACACTATTTAATTAAATAATTAAGACACACAAATGACTCAGGAAAGAGCCCGATGGTAACGCTGTGTAAAAAACAATGATGCCTGTGTGACTGCCGCACGTTGTCTCGCTCTCACCCCTACTGCAGCGAAAAGGCTCCACAGCACAGGAAGTGTTTATTGCGCTGTCCGCGCTGAAGCTGCGACATCATTTTAACCGTTTAGTTTCTCAAATTGTTTCTGACTGAAAATTTCTGTTACCGAAATGTTGTTTAGTGTGAACATTCCCTGTTCTCTCAACCTTTTGCTATCTTCACGTGAAACATGTAGCCTAGTGGTTAGAGTGTAGGGGCGGCAGGTAGCCTAGTGGTTAGAGTGTAGGGGCGGCAGGTAGCCTAGTGGTTAGAGTGTAGGGGCGGCAGGTAGCCTAGTGGTTAGAGTGTAGGGGCGGCAGGTAGCCTAGTGGTTAGAGTGTAGGGGCGGCAGGTAGCCTAGTGGTTAGAGTGTAGGGGCGGCAGGTAGCCTAGTGGTTAGAGTGTAGGGGCGGCAGGTAGCCTAGTGGTTAGAGTGTAGGGGCGGCAGGTAGCCTAGTGGTTAGAGTGTAGGGGCGGCAGGTAGCCTAGTGGTTAGAGTGTAGGGGCGGCAGGTAGCCTAGTGGTTAGAGTGTAGAGGCGGCAGGTAGCCTAGTGGTTAGAGTGTAGAGGTGGCAGGTAGCCTAGTGGTTAGAGTGTAGAGGTGGCAGGTAGCCTAGTGGTTAGAGTGTAGAGGTGGCAGGTAGCCTAGTGGTTAGAGTGTAGAGGTGGCAGGTAGCCTAGTGGTTAGAGTGTAGAGGTGGCAGGTAGCCTAGTGGTTAGAGAGTAGAGGTGGCAGGTAGCCCAGTGGTTAGAGTGTAGAGGTGGCAGGTAGCCCAGTGGTTAGAGTGTAGAGGTGGCAGGTAGCCTAGTGGTTAGAATGTAGAGGTGGCAGGTAGCCTAGTGGTTAGAGCATAGAGGTGGCAGGTAGCCTACTGGTTAGAAAGTAGAGGTGGCAGGTAGCCTAGTGGTTAGAGCATTGGATTTGTAACCGAAAGGTTGCAAGATCGAATCCCCGAGCTGACAACGTAAGAATCTGTCTTTGTCTGCCCTTGTACAAGGCAGTTAACCCACTGTTTCTAGGCTGTCATTGTTAATAAGAATGTGTTCTTAACTGACTTGCCTAGTTAAATAAAGGTAAAATAAATTTAATCCCAATATGCTGGTTAACTTTGCTATTATGCACATAGCAACATGGGGAAAGGTGCCAATTCTACAGCACACTTATGTTTCAGAACCGCGGACAGCGACCGTCTCCAACGCAGGAGAAAGCACATTTGTTATAAAATATTATATTTATTAGTGTTGCACCCTGATTTTTACATAATATAACTGATAAGGGAATGTATATGCTTAAAAAAGGTAATGACTAAACAATTCCACCCTGAAACGTAATGATGACATTATGTAACAGATATAATGAATAATTAGACAAACGTAACTATTAGTAAATCATTCGATTCTGTAACATGTATAATGAATTAGAAAACTTCAGTCTAATAAGGTTTGGTCGAGACGAATAGAAATGTGTGTGTGTGTGTGTGACTAAGAAGATATCGAGAACAATTAAACTGTGTATGGTCTGACCTGGCTAGAACTCTGAGAAACTTACAATAGGACAGGGAGTCCTTTCAACGTTCCTCTAATCTCGGGGGAATGGAACTGCTAGCTTGGTAGTGATAAAACAGTGTTGAGAACCATGGGGAAGGATACAACCCACCTACTGTTCGTGTGTATGTATGTGTGTAGGCTATCTACTGTTTGTGTGGAGGTATGTGCGTAAGTAGGGAGCGAGTTATAAAATGGATGTCTTTGTATTGTGGACTTCAGAACGTTCTCGTGAATAAACTGTGCGAACCTTTTGCATAAGCTGAGTCTTTGCCTAATTATTATTAAACTCAGGGTCTTACAAACCTCGGGGATTGGTCAAAGCTTATTGATTAGTTAGTTATTATCACTGGGATTGAAAATTCTCGTGACAATAACCATATACAATTTCAGTATCACATGTCTTAGAGTGATGGACTGTACCATCCTGTGGCCTCTGTAATGGATTAGACCATTGAGACAGGTGAGAATCAGACAGGTGTCTTGTGCACCATAAAAAAACTGACTGCACGACTAAAGAAATCAACAGCCTATCGACCAAACAATCGACCAGTCAACTAAAATGGGGTCAGGCCTATAAATGTGTATTTATTTAACTAGGCAAGTCAGTTAAGAACAAATTCTTATTTACAATGAAGGCCTGGGAACAGTGGGTTAATTGCCTTGTTCAGGGGCAGAACGACAGATTTTTACCTTGTCAGCTCGGTGATTCGATCTTGCAACCTTTCGGTTACTGGCCCAACGCTCTAACCACTAGGCTACCTACCCCCTCGACAATCTAACCACTAGACTACCTACCGCCTCTACACTCTAACCACTAGGCTGCCTGCAGCCCCAAATGTCCCCTCTAAAAGTGGCCTTTGATAAACTAGCTACATTTTGTCATTGGAGCAAAGCTGAGGAGAGTTTGATTGCCAGCCTTAAGCATAGGTTGTGCTGCATTCTGACTAAAATGTAAAGCCAAGTCCTACGAGAGTCTAAAGAGGGATACAGTCCAGTCTCTAAACGGATACTATGGTGACTAGAGAGGATGGGAACAAGACTCAATGAGGCTCAGACAGGTCTACAGTGACTAGAGGGGATGGGAGCTAGGCTCACTGAGGCTCAGTCAGGTCTACTGTGACTAGAGGGGATGGGAGCTAGGCTCACTGAGGCTCAGTCAGGTCTACGGTGACTAGAGGGGATGGGAGCTAGGCTCACTGAGGCTCAGTCAGGTCTATGGTGACTAGAGAGGATGGGAACAAGACTCAATGAGGCTCAGTCAGATCTACGGTAACTAGAGGGGATGGGAGCTAGGCTCACTGAGGCTCAGTCAGGTCTACGGTGACTAGAGGGGATGGGAGCTAGGCTCACTGAGGCTCAGTCAGGTCTACTGTGACTAGAGGGGATGGGAGCTAGGCTCACTGAGGCTCAATCAGGTTTGTTGTAGTCCGTGTAGCCATAAGCTTTTAAGACCTTCACGTAAACATCATCGTTGTCCATTACGTAACAGGGTGGATGGGGAAGCTTGTGTGTGTGTGTGTGTGTGTGTGTGAGAGAGAGAGAGAGAGAGAAACAGCAGCTTCTACTATAAACTAGCTACATAGGCTACTGCATCATCCCACAACTCTTGTTCGTAATGTTAACATGGTGATGCACCTGAATGGATCCTAGGCAGTAGGAATTGTCTCAAGGCAGTTTTATTAGTCCGTCTGTTTTCGTACCTCTCTGTCAGAGAGAGATATTCATTTAACCAGAACACTTTCAACAGACAGTACCAATCTTTTTTTTTTTTTTACCAGGTAAGTTGACTGAGAACACGTTCTCATTTGCAGCAACGACCTGGGGAATAGTTACAGGGGAGAGGAGGGGGATGAATGAGCCAATTGTAAACTGGGGATTATTAGGTGACCGTGATGGTTGAGGGCCATCACAAGTCAGGTAGAATAGAAAGCACTCCTTTTCTGATCAGCGCCAATTCTGGCAAAGAGGAGAATGTCTATTGGTTTGTTTGGCCTAATGGTCCTCTCTTCTCTGCTCACATAAGGTGCATTTGGAAAGAATTCAGACCCCTTCACCTTTTCCACATTTACAGCCTTATTCTAAAATGGATTCAACATTTATTTTTCCTCATTAACCTACACACAATACCACATAAGTACAAGGCAAAAACACGTTTTTAGAAATGTTAGCAAAATTATAAAAAGCTGAAATATGACATTTACATAAGTATTCAGACCCTTTACTCAGTACTTTGTTGAAGCACCTTTGGCAGCGATTACAGCCTCGAGTCTTATTAGGTATAACGCTACAAGCTTGCACTGTAGGTAATTCTGGCCCACACTGTTGCTATAGTTTCCTCTTAGAGAAGTACTCATGTACTGACTTGGCTTTGATTCACTTTTTTTTGTGGCGTTCTGTTGTGAAAAAAATGCTACCGTGGAACACATTGTACAGAACATTGCAGGATTTTATTTTCATTTGTTAAATAAAAAATACTGTATTATTAATATCACAAGAGATGTTATCTTTTGTCACACACTGTACTTACAAATCTCACACACATTCACAGCAATAAAGTAATAAATCAATAAAATGGTCCAACTTTACCAACATTATTTTTAAGTCATGGCTGACTAGGAAAAAATAAGACAGAACTGAATGCCTGCAACCTCAACTGACCTTTAAGGCTCTGTTAACAAACATAACGCAATGCTAAATCTAAGGGCTGGCGGTAGTGCTAAAGGTTCAGGTGTGTCAGAAATATTTTTGCTATTTTCACATCCAGAATTGTGGGCGCAGTAGCTGGCAGTGGCACGGAAGGACTGGGTTTTGATGAATAAACAAGTTGAAGGTGTGTCAAGGCCTCACTGGCCAATCAGAATATGCTCCATTGCTAAATATGTGGTTGCTTCAAGTTGCGTATTTGTGGTCTTTTATGTATTATGTTGTCATCAACTCCAATTCGAATCTTAGTCCGTTGAAGCCTAGTTTGTTAAATAGCCTGCTAAACTATAGCATTCACCACTGATATAGGGACTAGGCCTACTGTAAATTACAGTCGGGACATGGACATGCCGAACGTAGTCAATAAGCAAGATTAAATTCACTAGGCTATTGATAAGGCCTAAAAAAGACACGGTATAATTCAAATAATTTCAGAATAAAAATGAAACAACTTGTTTAAAATAGGCTAAACAAACAAAATAAAAAATGCAATGTCTAAATACAGTTACAGGCCATTTAGACTACGACAGGTTTTACGCACATCCAAACTTTCCACAGGAACTGGACAAAGATCCAATATAAAAAGAAATGGTGACTGTCCACTCTCCATTATACTCATTAATTGAATATGATCTCTATGGTTATACAGCTTCCAAATGTAATATTTTATAAACATCATGGAACCATCTTACAGATCATAGTTGCCCTTCTCCAGAAATAGCAGATGAAATTGCATTGCATTCGAGGCCAGAAACACACATTCTAAACTCACGGACGGTGATTATTTCTAACAAGTTTGTTGTTTAATCAAATTAAAACGAAAAACAAATCTATTTTTTTTATTTTTTTAAACAACATTTTGAAATAGTATTGGATCAGAAGCACGGTATCATAAATCTCATATCTCCTTCCATAAACATAAGGCAATGTGTGCACACGTAGACCTAAGAGTTTTTCGGCAGGAGGCATGGATGTTTGTCCTAGCCATTGAAGATATTTAATAAAACTATTATATGGTAATCCTACAATAGGCCTAGTTATAACAAACATGTAGCCAATCTAATTTTTATTGGCTTCAACATGAAAATATATATTTGTCTACACACATTGCATTCACATTTTGAAAATGCACTGCATTTTGGCAATTAGGTCCAACAGATGAATGAAAAACGATAAGCAGCCTATTGTTATAACTTGACGTTCCTAAAGAGACTTCCCCACAGTCACTAAAACCTTTCATTCAATGGACATCGCACATATAGGCCTAATGAGTCCACACGAGTTGCATGGACAAAAATAATATGGAATGTCTGTTGACCGTCTGGCTGCTCGTAATATTTTAATAAAGTATTGGTTATAGGCTACCGATTAGGTTACTGTTCGCCTCCTCCGGTAAAAATGTATGCCACAACCAAGCCCTTAGTAAGCAATGACAAATTGTGAAGAAAAAAAAGTTAAACGGCTGTGACATGTTGCATTTGCGGGAATAGGTTCCTTAAACATACAAAAACAAATCCCTGGTACAGTCACAGTCATCACATGATAAAATCATATTTTTATTTCAATAGCTTATAGATTTAACATGAACTCAGAGTGTTAAGGGAGGAATTGACACATTGCTACAGTACATCCTTCATTCTAAATAGATTGTAATAAGAGTATTTGACTGAAGAAGAAAGTCCAGGCTTCTCCAGAAGGTGTCACTGTTAGATAGGTTGGAGATGTTAACAAGTAACGATTTTCACAAACACAAACTTTTTAATTAGAGATCCTCCTTTGCGTGATAGCGAGGAAAAGTATGATCGCACCATCTATCACAAAACAATACTTTTTGGCCACGGTTGCCCACTCAATAAGAACAAAGTCCACTTCCTAACCGTAGTTGCCAAAGCTATGAACAGGGAATTGATCAGCTCAAGTAGGAACCAGGTGTTTTCCAGTTGCCTATTTATAAATGCCAGAAGCCATGGTTATGTTTAGCAGCCAAATAATAAACGTAGGAAAACAAGCTGCAGGCTGACCACTTTAATAACTGACGCAACAGACGGTGTGAATCAGCTAATGTACCAGGACTCTAATGGACGCTCCTCTCTAAGAGAAACACTATATATACAAAAGTATGTGGACACGCCTTCAAATGACTGGATTCGGCTTTTTCAGCCATAGCCGTTGCTGACAGGTGTGTAGAATCGAGCACACAGCCATGCAATCTCCATAGACAAACAATGGCAGCAGAATGGCCCGTACTGAAGAGCTCAGTGATTTTCAACGTGGCAGTCATAGGATGCCACCTTTCCAATAAGTCAGTTCGTCAAATTTTTCCCTGCTAGAGCTGCCCCGGTCAACTGTAAGTGCTGTAATTCTGAAGTGGAAATGTCTACGAGCAACAACTGCTCAGCCGGGAAGTGGTAGGCCACACAAGCTCACAGAACAGGATCGCCAAGGGCTGAAACGGGTAGCGCGTAAAAATCACTTGTTCTCGGTTGCAACACTCACTACCGAGTTCCAAACTGCCTCTGGAAGCAACGTCAACACAATAACTGTTCGTCTGTAGAATGGGTGTCCATGGCCGAGCAGCCGCACACAAGCCTAAGATCACCATGTGCAATGCCAAGCATTGGCTGGAGTGGTGTAAAGTTCACCGCCATTGGACTCAGTGGAAACGCGTTCTCTGGAGTGATGAATCACGCTTCACCATCTTACAATTCGATGGATGAATCTGGGTTTGGCGGATGCCATGAGAACACTACCTGCCCCAATGCATAGTGCCAACTGTGAAGTTTGGTGGATGAGGAATACTGGTCTGGGGCTGTTTTTAATGGTTCAGGCTAGGCCCCTTAGTTCCAGTGAAGAGAAATCTTAACGCTACAGCATACAATGACATTCTACACAATTCTGTGCTTCCAAATTTGTGGCAACAGTTTGGGGAAGACCCTTTCCTGTTTCAGCATGACAATGCCCCCGTGCACAACGCGAGGTCCATACAGAAATGGTTTGTCGAGATTGGTGTGGAAGAGCTTGACTGGCCTGTACAGAGCACTGACCTTAACCTCATCGAACACTTTCGTGATGAATTGGAACGCCGACTGTGAACCAGGCCTAATCGCCCAACATCAGTGCCCGACCTCACTAATACTCATGGTTGAATGGAAGCAAGTCCCCGCACCAATGTTCCAACATCTAGTGCAAAGCCTTCCCAGAAGAGTGGAGGCTGTTAGAGCAGCAAAAGGGCAGACAAACTCCATATTAATGCCCATGATTTTGGAATGAGCCGTTCGACGAGCAGGTGTCCACATACTTTTGGTCATGCAGTGTATAAACTGGGTAAACTAAGGCAACAAGACTTGGATACTGTTTACTCTTCATTTGGTTTCATTATCCACATTCAGTGGAACATATTAGTGGGCCTAAAGGATGTCAAAACTACTACCTAACACCTTACAACACTTCCAAGTTGTCTTGTTTCCCGACTCAAAACTATCTAGTGAGAATTAACTACAGAAGAATGGCAATAATGTCAATCTAACTTAGTGGTGAGAATAATGGCAGGGTGTGTGGTCTGTACTGTCAACGTTATTTAAAAATGCAATTAAAGCCATACACACTTTAATTAAATAGAAAAACAACAACATGAGATGTTCTGAGTCCACAGCAATGCTTAAAATCACATCAGGAGACCACTTTTGAGGTCTGGAAAAAAATCTAAGAAATGTATATTTTTGTGTGTCATTATCTTTTAGTTGAAGTGAGCACCAGCCAGAGACCGTTGTTTCGTTCTCATGAGTTTGCAAAACAAACTGGATTGATGGCTAATAGTAGTTAACCTTCTCAATTAAATGTTATCATTAGTATCATGGCTACACACAGTATAGACATACGAGCGCACCGCCAAGCACACAGATTGGTGTGTCCCGTGTTGGTTTTCAAAAAGTTGCAGGAAAACACGAATCACTGATGCATTTTGATTGACTTGAGCAAATTAATGAATTTTATAATAAGTTCAAGCAGTGTGGACAAACATATCAAATAAAAACTAGACACAAAAGAGAGATAATAAATCTAAGCAGAAAGACAAGCTACTGGGGATGTAGAACTGATGGACAGTAGGTACTTCTTTATTGTTTTTTTTTAACAATGACGTGGACAGCTGGGCAAAGTCAGGCAGGAGTGAGATCATAGGGCCTATGTAGGTAATTCAGAATTGGTTGTTCTTAAATTTGGGTGACGTTTCTTGTTGAGTAGTTATGGAATTCATATGTGGCGGTGAAATAGTTTTTGAAGAAAGAGGTTACTAAGTGATTTAAAGAGTAAATAATTAATTTGATAAATAATTATTCAGGACTTTTTTTAAAGTGGTGCTGAAAGGTCTCTAAAACCTCCCTGACCAAGGCCCTTCTCCCCAGATGTTCAGTTTGGCTGGACGGCCAGTTCTAGGAAGTCTTGGTGATTCCAAACTTCTTCCATTTAATAATGATGGAGGGCACTGGGTTCTTGGGGACCTTCAATGCTGCAGAATTGTTTTGGTACCGTTTCCCCAGATCTGTGCCTCAACACAATTCTGTCTCGGAACTCGAAGGACGATTCCTTCAATCTCATGGCTTGGTTTTTGCTGGTACTAAGATGGCGCCGGAGCAGAAGGCAGACGTTTTACGAGCCCCGAACCGATTGTGTTTTTTTGTTTGTTTATCTGCCTTGTTAGTAACTTATTTTTTTACTCATTTTGTACATAATGTTGCCGCTACCGTCTCTTATGACTGAAAATAACTTCTAGACATCAGGACTGCGATTTCTCACCACGGACTAGCAGAATCCTTTTTCTTCTTTCACGACTCTGACGAGCCCGAGGCGGAGAATATACGGCTCCCTCGGGAACAGGCCCCGACTCCCGTGATCTGCGTGAAGAGGGCGGAGAAAGAGAGACCGGAGAGCAGGCTGCCTTCTGAGAATTCGGAGGCGATCGATCAATTCTGCTAGCAAACATGCAATCTTTGGACAATAAAATCGACGAGTTACGGGGAAGATTAAACTACCAACGGGACATCAAAAACTAACATCTGATGCTTCATGGAGTTGTGGCTGAACGACAACAATATCAACATACAGCTGGCTGGTTATACGATGTACCGGCAGGATAGAACAGCGGCGTCTGGTAAGACATGGGGCGGCAGACTATGTATTTTTGTAAATAACAGCTGGTGCACTATACCTAAGGAAGTCTCGAGCCATTGCTCGCCTGAGGTAGAGTATCTCATGATAAGCTGTAGACCACACTATCTACCTAGAGAGTTCTCATCTGTATTCTTCATAGCTGTTTACATACCACCTCAGTCATAGGTTGGCACTAAGATAGCACTGAATGAGCTGCATTCCGCCATAATGTTACGCTCGCTGTCCTCAAACTCCCTGTCATAAATGAACCAAGGTGCAGCGTTGTAGGCGTACATTTTCTTTATTAAATTAAATGTTCCACCAAAAAAAACAATAAACAACTCAACGAACGTAAAGCTAGGAGTGCAACAATCTGCAACACAAAAGACAAGATCCCACAACAGAAAGTGGGAAAAAGGGCTGCCTAAGTATGATTCCCAATCAGAGACAACGATAGACAGCTGCCTCTGATTGGGAACCATACTCGGCCAAAAACAAAGAAATAGACAACATAGAATGACCATCCCAAATCACACCCTGACCTTACCAAATAGAGAAATAAAACGGCTCTCTAAGGTCAGTGCGTGATACATAAGCAAACAAGAAAATGGTCACCAAGAGGTGGCGCTCCTAGTAGCCGGGGACTTTAATGCAGGGAAACTTAAATCCGTTTTTACCAAATTTCTATCAGCATGTTAAATGCGCAACCAGAGGGAAAAGAACTCTGAACTAGAGGTCGACCGATTAATCGGAATGGCCGATTAATTAGGGCCGGTTTCAAGTTTTCATAACAATCGGTGATCTGCATTTTTGGACACCGATCATGGCCGATTACATTGCACTCCACGAGGAGACTGCGTGGCAGGCTGACTACCTGTTATGCGAGTGCAGCAAGGAGCCAAGGTAAGGTGCTAGCTAGCATTAAACTTATCTTATAAAAAATAATCTTAACATAATCACTAGTTAACTACACATGGTTGATGATATTACTAGTTTATCTAACTTGTCCTGCGTTACATATAATCGATGCAGTGCCTGTTAATTTATCATTAAATCATAGCCTACGTCACCAAACGGTTATTTAACAATTCACGAAAAAAGTGCCTTTCTTAAAAACAATACACAAGTATATATTTTTAAACCTGCATATTTAGTTAATATTGCCTGCTAACATGAATTTCTTTTAACTAGGGAAATTGTGTCACCTCTCTTGCGTTGTGTGCAACAGAGTCAGGGTATATGCAGCAGTTTGGGCCGCCTGGCTCGTTGCGAACTGTGAAGACTATTTCTTCCTAACAAAGAAAGCCAACTTCGCCAAAAGGGGGATGATTTAACAAAAGCGCATTTGCGAAAAAAGCACAATCGTTGCACGAATGTATCGAACCATAAAAATCAATGTCTTCCCTAAAATCAATACACAGAAGTATATATTTTTAAACCTTTATATTTAGTTAAAATAAATTCATGTTAGCAAGCAATATTAAACTAGGGAAATTGTGTCACTACTTTTGCGTTCATTGCACGCAGAGTCAGGGTATATGCAACAGTTTGGGCCACCTGGCTCGTTGCTAACTAATTTGCCAGGATTTTACGTAATTATGACATAACATTGAAGGTTGTGCAATGTAACAGGAATATTTAGACTTATGGTTGCCACCCGTTCGATAAAATACGGAACGGTTCCGTATTTCACTGAAAGAATAAACGTTTTATTTTCTAAATGATAGTTTCCGGATTTGACCATATTAATGACCTAAGGCTCGTATTTCTGTGTGTTATTATGTTATAATTTAGTCTATGATTTGATATTTGATAGAGCAGTCTGACTGAGCAGTGGTAGGCAGCAGCATGCTCGTAAGCATTAATTCAAACAGCACTTTAGTGCGTTTGCCAGCAGCTCTTCGCTGTGCTTCAAGCATTGAGCTGTTTATGACTTCAAGCCTATCAACTCCCGAGATTAGGCTGGTGTAACCGATGTGAAATGGCTAGCTAGTTAGCGGGGTGCGCGCTAATAGCGTTTCAAACGTCACTCGCTCTGAGACTTGGAGTAGTTGTTCCCCTTGCTCTGCAAGGGCCGCGGCTTTTGTGGAGCGATGGGTAACGATGCTTCGAGGGTGGCTGTTTTCGATGTGTTCCTGGTTCGAGCCCAGGTAGGGGCGAGGAGAGGGACGGAAGCTATACTGTTACACTGGCAATACTATAGTGCCTATAAGAACATCCAATAGTATATGAAATACAAATGGTAATCGAGAGAAATAGTCCTATAATAACCTCAACCTAAAACTTCTTACCTGGGAATATTGAAGATTCATGTTAAAAGGAACCACCAGCTTTCATATGTTCTGAGCAAGGAACTTAAACTTTTTTACATGGCACATATTGCACTTTTACTTTGTTTTTGCATTATTTAAACCAAATTGAACAGCTTTCATTATTTATTTGAGGCTAAATTGATTTGATTGATGTATTATATTAAGTTAAAATAAAAGTGTTCATGCAGTATTGTTGTAATTGCCATTATTACGAATAAAATAAATAAATAAACATTTTAATGCCATTAATCGGTATAGGCTTTTTTTGGTCCTCCAATAAATCGGTATCGGCATCGAAAAATCATAAAATCGGTCGACCTCTACTCTGAACCACCTTTACTCCACACAGAGACGCATACAAAGCTCTCCCTCGCCATCCATTTGGCAAATCTGACAATAATTCCATCCTCCTGATTCCTGCTTACAAGCAAAAATTAAAGCAGGAAGCACCAGCGACTAGATCAATAAAAGAGTGGTCAGATGAAGCAGATGCTAAGCTACAGAATCAATGGAAACAGGATGCACCTGAGCTCAATTTCGAGTCTCATAGCAACAGGTCTGAATACTTATGTAAATAAGGCATCTCTGTTTTCTATTTTTAATACATTTGGTAACATTAAAAAAAAATGTTTTTGCTTCATCATTGTGGGGTATTGATGAGTGATAGATTGATGAGGGAAATCAATTTAATCAATTTTAGAATAATAACAAATATGGAAAAAGGGATACTTTCCGAATGCACTGTAGGACAAACACTTCAACCTTATTCCTTACAATACAGTTTTTGACCCTCTTCTTGCCAATTATGAATGTTTTATTCAATGTGTTCTATGGGCTATATATAGTAGTAAAGGCCAAATTCAATATTTTATAGATGTATTTTTTTATACCTAAAAAGGGGTCCTACATTTTTTTTTCTCATAAAATAGCTAAATTATCCATGGCATGACCATCTTAAAACAATTCCATATATCAGCTTAGTACACAGGAAATACAAATCACTGATGCATTCTGTTCATGTCTTATGACAAACTTAGGAAAATAAATACTTTGTTACATTTAGTTGATTCTCTAATAAGATCAACGCAGGTTTTTATATTGTTGAATTATGCTGTAATGCCTAGATTCCATGAGGGACCTAATTATCATATTATTGTTTCTATGTAGGCATTATAATAACAGTTCTATGCAGGCCTTATGACATAACTTCTATGTAGGCCTTATGATAACAATTCTATGCAGGCCTTATGATAACAGTTCTATGCAGGCCTTATGATAACAGTTCTATGCAGGCCTTATGATAACAGTTCTATGCAAGCCTTATGATAACAGTTCTATGCAGGCCTTATGATAACAGTTCTATGCAGGCCTTATGATAACAGTTCTATGCAGGCCTTATGATAACAGTTCTATGCAGGCCTTATGACATAACTTCTATGTAGGCCTTATGACAGAGGGTTCAAGTGTTATCAAATATAGATGCTCTGTCCATGAAACAAAGGCTATTGTTGAATATTTTCTCCTCAGGGCAGGTTGGTACTGAGCCGTTGCCTGAGGAAATAGCATGGAAACCAACTTGTGTTAGGCAATACTGTGCCTATGTGAGGGCTGGGGGGGGGGGAAACACACAGGGTGCTTATCAGTGGTGCCACATTGCGGGTCAAGCACCCAGGAGAGGGGGGCTGTGTGGGGAGGGTTCATAGGACTTGGAAACAGGACGTGTGATTGGAGGAGGTCAATGTAGCTCCGACTCGTCCCAGGCTCTCAACCAATCCGTTTAACCGCTTTTATTTGACCAACTAGGCTTTTTACAAACACACCAGTGATACAGAGCCTGTCAATTAAATGAGTGTGAAAACACGAGTGCTGCTGGTGTGTGGGCAAAGGCTTGAGGGTGGGCTGCCATTACTCAGAGAACATAGATTCCCAGAGAGACTCTTCATTCACAACCGGCTCACACAACCGGCTTCCTGTGCAGTGCAAACGCTTCCCCTGAGGCAAAGGAGTGAAAGAGGCCATGCTACTCTTTTGACATGTGACTCCCTCCAACTGTAAACATTCCCAATGAACACATTAGATTACACAATCCTCAGTCGAGGACAGGCGCTCAGAGGAACAACTCGGCTGAACCGTCTTCGGAATTCCAGAGATGTGCGCGCGTGTTTAGAAAACGAATCGTGCTCCATGACTCCCAATGGACGTGGCATGACGTGGAGACACAGTTGGCCTACACCGTCTGTGGAGTTGGGCTGTACTGCAATGGAACCTGCCTCAGAATACACCTTGGACCTGCAGTTGGAGCAAGCTGACCTCAGTACACAGTTCAGTAAAAACAACTAAGCGTTGAGCAACACCGCAGGGCATAGGAGCATGGAGGAATCTTGCTGAACTCAGGGAGGTCAGGGTCAATTTGGAGGCAGAAGTGATCGTAGTTCCTACATCCATGTTCTGCTTCCTTCACATGAGTTGTTGCAATAGGCTCGTGAAGTCATTCTTTTAAATCAGTCGATATACAATGGTAACGTACATCAGATAACTACTGTATTGTTAAGATTTTCCAGGTTTACAACTAGAATAATCCATAAATGGAGCTGAATCTTATGATTCCTTCTGAATACGTCTGGTAGTATCAAAAGATAACAACAGTCAGGTCATGGCATGTCAGGAATGAAGGGTACGTTAAAAAAAATATTCCTGGACTGGTTCTGCAGGTTTCAAATAGTAAGCACTAGATTGTTCAGCCTGCTCACAGTCTATAATTCACTTGCATTGCCAAAAAGGAGTGTGCGAGTAGTGAAAATACACTGTGTACTACACTGGACTTTAGACACACGGTGTATGTATGAGAGCTAGAGGAAACAGAAATACTGAGTATGATCTAGAGAGCTAGAGGAAACAGAAATACTGAGTATGATCTAGAGAGCTAGAGGAAACAGAAATACTGAGTATGATTTAGAGAGCTAGAGGAAACAGAAATACTGAGTATGATCTAGAGAGCTATTTGATGCCATCTGCTCATTAACTGGTAACGACCACTGCACAACTACAAAAGCATGAGAGCTGGTAGAGGTAACGCCGCCACCACCACTACCACAGCAACACAGCCTGGTTTTAAACAATATCGGACCTGGAGAGAAGAAAAAACAAAAACAGGAAACACATGTCACGTCCCCGGTACAGTGACCAGCTGGCCTGCAGAGACACACAGCAGCAAACTGAACACCTTGATTTAGCTTTATGTACCGTTTGTCTGGTACACAATTTTCAACTGTGTCCATTATAGCCTATTCATGTCAAAGGCCATACACATGCATGGTAAAAAAAATCAACCAGTTGCAACCTAACGTTACATTCATCCACCTGCATTGTTTTTCCAAGTCCACTGTGCAAACAGGCCATCAGCACAGATGACTTTTGGTCAATGTGAATTCCAGTTGGACGAACATAAAGAAAAACTCTGCTTCTCATTCAGAGAGAAGCACTAAATTCAGCTAGGCTCAAAATTCAGATTTAATTAAAGTTGTGTACTAAACCACAGGACACGGAAGGACAGTTTTGTCTAAAAAACAGTTTTTGAAATGTCAACAACCATTTATTATTTTCAAAAGATACCTGTTTATAGAAAGAGCTAAGTCTTTTCCAAACAAAGGTTGAATGTAACTAGCCCGGCTGTTTAGTTTGGCTGGCTAATGCAATATGCTAAAAGCACGATGGCTTTAGCTTCGTAAACCTTTGAGTGAGATGCTTTGAGTGAGTGCATGCCACATCTGAAATGGTTTACTGCTACCCTGTTATTCAATGTTTGTTTTTTACGCTCAGGAATAATTTGACACAGATGTCAGGTTTTGTTTCGTTCCAGTTGAGGTTTAAATACTCCTAAAGACAGAGGGAAGGCAGATGACAAATGATCTGCAGATACAGACCGACAGAGACATATAAACCGACAGAGACAGACAAACCCCGACAAACCCCGACAGAGACAGACAAACCCCGACAGAGACAGACAAACCCCGACAGAGACAGACAAACACCGACAGAGACAGACAAACCGACAGAGACAGTGACAGACAAACATGAGGAGTTGCTTGCCTTCCCTCCAATATCTGCTGGGTCGTTGAGCACAAAAAAGTCTTGGGGTAAAGACAATAGACACCAAAACAACTTTATTTATTTAACCTTTATTTAACTAGGCAAGTCACTTAAGAACAATTTCTTATTTACAATGACGGCCTACACCGGCCAAACCCGGACGGCGCTGGGCCAATTGGGAGTCCCATAGCGCGGTGCACAATCACGGCCGGTTGTGATACAGCATGGATTCGAACCAGGGTGTCTGTAGTGACACCTCTAGTACTGAGATGCAGTGCCTTAGACCGCTGCACCCGAGGTCATGATTGTCTCAAATGTCCCCAAGTTTTTCATCTAACCAAAGTCTAGTATTGTTATTATGGGGAGTTATTCAGTATTATACAAGTACTACAAAGCAGGAACCAGACCCATTACAGATCACTCTCCCCACAGAGAACCAACAGGAAGCCAATAACGTTGACCGCTATCCGACTCTCCCTTTCTTTCTGGCAGTCTCCAAGTAAACAACGTCAATGCATGGGTTTTAAACCCTGCCCGACCCTCTGCGCCACACAGATAGACCCCTGCTAGAGACCTGATATAACCAGCCACCACTCTTCTTCCCAGTCTTGTCAAATCTCACACAGTGGGCGGCCATAATTGCGCGCCGCGGTTGAACCTGTTTGTCCCTCGCCTTGTGAAACAGTGGAAAAACAAAAATAACAGCAACGGTTTGGCACAACAATGGGGGGCTGTGTGGAGTCTGTTAGCACAGACTTGTGGGAAGACTCAGCTAATGACATTCCATTGTTAAGGCATGTTATTCAGAATTGTCTCTGGTTCATGGGAGAATTGATGATGATTTGCAGTGGTAAGCTGTATTGTAGTGTGTAGCAGCATGCTAACGGAACAGAAAGACACTGGCGTCTCAATTAGAGAAGATGTATCATTATGTCTCTGGATGCTACGGCTAATTATTTCTGACAGTGTGACTGTGGAGAGACTGAGGGAAGGGAGCAATGAGATCAGGAAGTGTGGTAGCAAAACTGTAACAGAAAGAGAGAAATAGAGGGGGAGGAAGAGAGGAGGGGGCATGTGTGAGAGTCGGGACAAAACAAAAAGCCTGGGAGTATGTGGAAACACTTCCCTAACATGACCCTGTCTACTGTCTCCCATCTTTATTACCTGAGAAACCAACAAAACTAGAGGAAAAAGCTGCTTAACACAAAATGTATAGCCAAAGCAACTGCAGCCCTATAATGCCCTGGCCATCATCTTTGTTAGGGTCAAGGAAGTGGGCTGCTTGGACCTTTCCATCACCAACCACCTCCGTCGTGATCAAATACCTGATCTGACAATACACCTGATCTTACAATACACCATGTCCCTTCACTATACACCTGATCTGTCAATACACCTGATCTGTCAATACACCCGATCTGTCAATACACCTGATCTGTCAATACACTACCACGTCCCTTCACTATACACCTGATCTGTCAATACACTACCACGTCCCTTCACTATACACCTGATCTGACAAAACACAGCCAAACCCAAACGACAGAGTCACCTAATGACAAAACAAAACTACAGAGGCATGCTCAGTCGCAACTTAGCAACAGCTACTCCAGCCCACAAGTCATGTCCTCATCTCCTTCGCAGGGCAGAGTGAGTAAGATGTGTGGAGAACGAAAGCCCCAGAATTTCCGCCTCTCACCTGGGAAGGTGGCAGCCTCGTCTTCCTCTCTGAAGACATTGTTGTCATCCACATCATCTTCATCCTCCTCCTCTTCCTCTTCCCGGGACTTCCTGGCATCCTTCACAGGAACCACTGTGAAGTTTGTAGGCATTTTCACACCATGCGCTTATCAGTGTTCTGCCCGTCCCTCACTTATCTCTCCCTCGCTCCTTGTTCTGTTTCTCTCTGTTCTGTTGTCTGCTTTTGTTCCCTGTACCTCCTTCCCTCTCTCGCTCTCTGTCCCTGTGGGCTCATGCTCTGCCGTCGGTTCAAGGTTCTCAGTTTTCTCCCCTATCGCTAGGTTACCGTGGGCCCCATGTGACCAGCCCCCCCTCTCCAAATAAGGAAGCACTGAACTGCCCCACCCTTTAGAGGCAGACTCGGCTCGACACACACTAACGTCAGGTTGTGTAGGGTTTTTGACCCATTTCAGACATAAGACCTGTAAAATATATAATGTTTATATGAGCCCCTTTTAAACAGCCCCTTATTGATCACTTTCTTGCAGGTATAGCCCTTTTATACATATCAGTGGGTTACTGACAAATTAGGAGAGGTGGGGAAGGTGTTGTTAAACCATGGGGGCTGTCTGCATTTCAAATTAGGGGAGGTATTAAACAATGGAAGTGTTAATCAATTTACCTGCAGAGAAGCATTCCCACAGACCTGATAGCTTTATTTTGGTTACAGGGTCTGTGAAAATGCATGAACTAGGTCTTTAGCTTGGTTTTAATTTGCCATGTTTTACCCCCGACCTCTTTCAGACATACCAACAAGCAGGTCAAAAGAAGCAGGCATGATAAATTACTGGGATTTTGGTCTGGCATGAAAGGAATTTCCAGTATGTGTGCTCTGGGACAGCTCTCACTCTGCTCAGGGCTAGCTGCACAGGGAGGGCTGTCTGCACAGGGCTGTCTGCACAGGGCTAGCTGCCCAGGGAGGGCTGTCTGCACAGGGCTGTCTGCACAGGGCTGTCTGCACAGGGAGGGCTGTGTGCAGGGCTGTCTGCACAGGGCTAGCTGACCAGGGCTAGCTGACCAGGGCTAGCTTCCCTGATGACCTGTCCCCAGAACTTCCTATACAGTTAATAACCTCTTTGAGCTAGGGGGCAGTATTTTGACGTCTGGATGAGAAGTGTGCCCAAAGTAAACTGCCTGTTACTCAGGCCCAGAAGCTAGGATATGCATATAATTGGTAGATTTGGATAGAAAACACTCTAACGTTTCTACAACTGTTAGAATAATGTCTGGGAGTATAACAGAACTGATATGGCAGGCAGAAACCAGAGGACAAACCATCCCCAAAAATGTTTTTACGCATATCACTGTTTCCAATGGCTGTCATATTTATTATGAGGCAAAAACCTCCCAGATTGCAGTTCCTAGGGCTTCCACTAGATGTCAACAGTCTTTAGAAAGAGTTTCGGGCTTGTTTTTGGAAAAATTAGCTAGAATTTGTAGTTTTTCTAAGTGGCTCCCATTTTGGCTGTTGTGTTTTCATGCCCGTGAATGAGAGTGCGTTCTTTGTTGTTTATCTCCGGTAAAGACAATAACTATTCTCCGTCTTAAATGTTATCGTTTATTTACGTATTAGGGTACCTGAGGTTTGATTATAAGCGTTGTTTGACTTGTTTGGAGAAGTTTATTGGTAACGTTTGGGATTCATTTTGTATGCATTTTGAAGGAGGGAAACCGGTGGATTATTGAATGAAGCACACCAGCTAAACTGAGTTTTTGGGGATATAAAGAAGGACTTTATCAAACAAAAGGACCATTTGTGATGTAGCTGGGACCTTTTGGAGTGCCAACAGAAGATGATCTTCAAAAAGGTAAGGCATTTATTATATCGCTATTTCTGACTTTCGTGGTGCACCTGCAAGGTTGAAACATTCTTTTCATGCTTTTGTATGCGGGGCGCTGTCCTCAGAAAATCGCATGGTGTGCTTTTGCCAAAAAGCCTTTTTGAAATCTGACACAGCGGCTGGATTAACAAGAAGTTTAGCTTTATTTTGAGGTATGACACTTGTATTTTCATGAATGTTAAATATTTATATTTCTGTATTTTGAATTTCGCGCTCTGCAATTTCACCGGATGTTGTTGAGGTGGGTCGCTAGCGGAACGCCTGCGCCAGAAAGGTTAAATCTCTTTTTGTAACGTGTTGAGGCCAGACGAATTACCAGGACGTGTACTCTGAGCATGCGGTGAGCAACTGGCAAATGTCTTCACTGGCATTTTCATTTTCAACACTAAGGTAATCTGCCTAAATGACTACTGACTCGTAGCACTCACGTCTATAGCCATGAAATGCTTTGAAAGGCTGGTCATGGCTCACAAACACCACCATCATCCCAGAAACACTAGACCCACTCCAATTTGCATACCGCACCAACAGATCCACAGATGATGCAATCTCTATTGCACTCCACACTGCCCTTTCACACCTGGACAAAAGGAACACCTATGTGAGAATGCTATTCATTGACTACAGCTCAGCGTTCAACACCATAGTGCCCTCAAAGCTCATCACTAAGCTAAGGATCCTGGGACTAAACACCTCCCTCTGGAACTGGATCCTGGACTTCCTGACGGCCGCCCCCAGGTGGTAAGGGTAGGTAACAACACATCCGCCACGCTGATCCTCAACACAGGGGCCCTGCTCCCTCCTATACTCCCTGTTCACTAATGACTGCAAGGCCAGGCACAACTCCAACACCATCATTAAGTTTGCTGATGACACAACAGTGGTAGGCCTGATCACCGACAATGATGAGACAGCCTATAGGGAGGTCAGAGACCGGACCGTGTGGTGCATGGATAACAACCACTCCCTCAACGTGACCAAGACAAAGGAGACTATTGTGGACTACAGGAAAAGGAGGAACGAGCACGCCCCCATTCTCATCGACGGGGCTATAGTGGAGCAGGTTGAGAGCTTCAAGTCCCTTGGTCCCCATCACCACCAAACGAACATGGTCCAAGCACACCAAGACAGTTGTGAAGAGGGCACGACAAAACCTATTCCCCCTCAGGAGACTGAAAAGATTTGGAATGGGTCCTCAGATCCTAAACAGGTTTAACAGCTGCACCATCGAGAGCATCCTGACGGGTTGCATCACTGCCTGGTATGGCAACTGCTCGGCATCTTACCGCAATGCACTGCAGAGGGTAATGCGTACGGCCCAGTACATCACCGGGGCCAAGCTTCCTGCCATCCAGGACCTCTATACCAGGCGGTGTCAGAGGAAGGCCCTAAAAATTGTCAAAGACTCCAGCCACCCTAGTAATAGACTGTTCTCTCTGCTACCGCACGGCAAGCGTTACCGGAGTGCCAAGTCTAGGTCCAAGAGGCTCCTAAATAGCTTCTACCCTCAAGCTATAACACTTCTGAACAGCTAATCAAATGGCTACCCAGACTATAGTCACTACCTACATGTAGATATTACCTCGACACCGGTGACGACGCACATTGACATCGACTCTGTACCGGTACCACCTGTATATAGTCTCCACATTGACTCGGTACCGGTACCCCCTGTATATAGCCTCCACATTGACTCTGTACCGGTACTCCCTGTATATAGTCTCCACATTGACTCTGTACTGGTACTCCCTGTATATAGTCTCCACATTGACTCTGTACTGGTACTCCCTGTATATAGTCTCCACATTGACTCTGTACTGGTACTCCCTGTATATAGTCTCCACATTGACTCTGTACTGGTACTCCCTGTATATAGTCTCCACATTGACTCTGTACTGTATATAGTCTCCACATTGACTACTGGTACTCCCTGTATATAGTCTCCACATTGACTCGGTACCGGTACTCTATAATCATGTTTTATTCTGAGCTCTTACTTTTTTGGGGGGTATTTTCTCAAAACGACATTGTTGATTTTTATTTCATTTTTTTTAAGCTATCCGTTTGAGATAAAACTTTACTAAATATAATCACGTCACCAAATAATTGATTAAAACACACTATTTTGGAAAGAAGGTCTACAGTAGCCTCAGCAGTACTCTGTAGGGTAGCACCATGGTGTAGCTGGAGGACAGCTAGCTTCTGTCCTCCTCTGGGTACATTGACTTCAATACAAAACCTAGTTCTTACCTTCAAAACCTTCAATACAAAACCTTCAATACAAAACCTGGTTCTTACCCCCTTCCATAGACTTACACAGTAGACTTACACAACCCATCAGAGATCTTGCAGCCTGAGCTGACATGTTGTCCACTCAATCTGATAATGAATCTAGTACTGAAAGCATAAGCTACAGCTAGCTAGCACTGCAGTGTATAAAATGTGGTGAGTAGTTAACTCAGAGAGAGAAAGACAATAGTTGAACAGTTTTGAACAAATACATTTCTTCAGAAATTAACATTTCAGTTTCAATTACTTAGCAAATGCAGCAATCTAATTTAGCCTACTAAAACACCCTGTTCAAACAGAGGGATGCTATGTTAGCTAGCTGGCTATGACTATACAACACAACACAACACTGGAACACTTTCAAGTCAAAGTAAGCTTTTAGTTTTACTAATTTATTGCCACCAGGGCCCGCCGGTGTAACTGCTTACTGACTGTACACTAACGTTACTGCATGATTGTAGCGGGTTTACTAACACGTTAGTTCTATTAGCTATGCTGACTATGACGTTACTTTAGCTAATATGGGGACAACGATGTAGGCTGTGTGTAGCGGTTATGATATGGTTTGTAACGTTTTTTTTTCACCTGGTCACATACAATTGATGTGTTGTGCATTGAAGTAAACAAGCGAAGGGAAAAGGTGAGAGGAGGAGAGCTCATAGATGCAAGAAGGAATACAACGTGGCAGCTATGAAAGTAAACTGTGTTTTCTGCGCGATGAGAGTTGTATTGATTACGCCAATTCTGTTGAAAAAAAGTTTCTTACAATGGAAGCAATTGGAACAAGACGGGGATAAACATACCTAAATGTGTCCGAGAGAAACTCTCGTTTGCAACTGTTGGACTAATGATTACACCATATATCAGCTAGATGCAGGCAAGAGTGTGCAAGGCGGTATTTAATGTATCAATTTCTCTCGACCTGTGTGCACCTGTTGTAAACTTTCATTCATAGCCTAGAATGTAGCAACCTCATGATGGGTATAGTGAAAATGTTAGTATCATGTAGTAGCTTAACCCTATTGCTGTTACATTGGACTGGGTGAATGGAATATGAACGACAGTCATCCAATATGCTGTAATAAAGGCCATGCTCATGAATAAATAAAAAGAATGGTCCTCCCTCATCTTAAACACCACTGACCGCCACTGTGTTGAACACTGAGCTGTAATCAATTAACAGCATTCTCACATAGGTGTTCCTTTTGTCCAAGTGGGAAAGGGCAGTATGTAGTGCTATAGAGATTGCGTCATCTGAGGATCGGTTGGGGCGGTATGTGAATTGAAGTGGGTCCAGGGTGCCTGTGATGATGGTGATGTGAACCATGACCAGCCTTTCAAAGTATTTCATGGCTACAAATGTGAGTCCTACAGGGCGATAGTCATTTAGACCGGTTACCTTGGCATTCCTGGGCAAAGGGTAGTCATTACAGACTGGGTCAGGGAGAGGTAGAAAATGTCAGTGAAGACACTTGCCAGCTTGTCAGTACATGCTCCGAGTACACGTCCTGATAATCCATCTGGCCCTGCGGCCTTGTGAACGTTAACCCGTTTAAAAAAGTTCTTACTCACAATGGCTACGGAGAGCGTGATCACACAGTCATCCGGAACAGCTGGTGTTCTCACGCATGGTTCAGTGTTGCTTGCCTTGAAGCAAGCGTATAAGGCATTTTGCTCATCTGGTAGGCTCGTGTCACTGGGTAGCTCGTGGCTGGGTTTCCCTTTGTAATCTGTGATAGTTTGAAAACCCTGCCACATCCGACGAGCGTCAGAGCCGGTGCAGTAGGAGTTGATCAAAGTCCTGTATTGATGCTTTGCCTGTTTGATGGTTCGTCAGAGGGCCTACTGGGATTTCTTATAAGCCTCCGGGTAAGTGTCACTCTAGCTTTAAGAAGCAGCTTTAGCCTTTAGCTCAGTGGGATGTTGCACGTAATCCATGGCTTCTGGTTGGGATATGTACATACGGTCACTGTGGGGACGACGTCGTCGATTCACTTATTAATGTCGCCGGTGACTGATGTGGTAAACTCCTCAATGCCATCTGATGAATCCTGGAACATACAGTGCATTCGGAAAGTATTCAGACCCCTTTAATTTTTCCACATTTTATTACATTACAGCCTTATTCAAAAATGTATTCAATAAATTAAATTTAAAAAAATATATATCTTTTTTTTCTCTTCATCAATCTACACACAATACCCCATAATGACAAAGCGAAAACAGGTTTAAACAAATGTATTAAACATAAAAAACAGAAATACCTTATTTACATAAGTATTCAGACCCTTTGCTTTGAGACTTGAAATTGAATTCAGGTGCATCCTGTTTCCAGCGATCATCCTTGAGATTTTTCTACAATTTCATTTGAGTCCATCTGTAGTAAAATCAAACGAATGGACATGATTTGGAAAGGCACACACCTGTCTATATAAGGTCCCACAGTTGACAGTGGATGTCAGAGCAAAAACAAAGCCATAAAGTCGAAGGAATTGTACGTAGAGATATGAGACAGAATTGTGTCGAGGCACAGATCTGGGGAAGGGTACCAAAACATTTCTGCAGCATTGATGATCCCCAAGAACACAGTGGCCTCCATCATTCTTAAATGGAAGAAGTTTGGAACCACCAAGACTCTTCCTAGAGCTGACCGCTCGGCCAAACTGAGCAAACGAGGGAGAAGGGCCTTGGTCAGGGAGATGACCAAGAACTGATGGTCACTCTGACAGAGCTCCAGAGTTACTCTGTGGAGATAGGAGAACCTTCCAGAAGGACTGCTATCTCTGCAGCACTCCACCAACCAGGCCACTCCTCAGTAAACAACACATGACAGCCCACTTGGAGTTTGCCAAAAGCACCTAAAGACTCTTAGACCATGAGAAACATGACACTTGGCCTGAATGCCAAGCGTCATGTCTGGAGGAAACTTTGCATCATCTCTACGGTGAAGCATGGTGGTGGAACCACTAGTCAGGAACGAGGGAAAGATGAACAGAGCAAAGTACAGAGAGATCCTTGATGAAAACCTGCTCCAGAGCGCTCAGGACCTCAGACTGGTGCAAAGATTCACCTTCCAACAGGACAACAACCCTAAGCACACAGCCAAGACAACGCAGGAGTAGCTTCGGGACAAAACTCTGAATGTCCTTGAGTGGCCAGAGCCCGGACTGGAACCCGATAGAACATCTCAAATCAAATAGCATTTGTCACATGCGCTGAATACAACAGGTGTAGACCTTACAGTGAAATGCTTACTTACAAGCCCTTAACCAACAATGCAGTTTTAAGAAAATACCCCCCAAAAGTAAGAGATCAGAATAAAAAAATTATTATAGAGCAGCAGTAAATAACAATATCGGGGCTATATACAGGGGGTACCGGTACAGAGTCAATGTCAATGTGCAGGGGCACCGGTGTCGAGGTAATTGCATGTAGGTAGAGTTATTATAGCGTTCCGGGGGGGCTGGATTTTTTTTCTCCCTCTGGTTACACATTTAACATGCTGATAGAAATTAGTTAAAACTGATTTAAGTTTCCCTGCATTGAAGTTCCCGGCCACTAGGAGCACCACCTCTGGATGAGCATTTTCCTGTTTGCTTATGGTGGTTTACAGCTCATTGAGCGCGGTTTTAGCACCAGCATCGGTCTGTGTAGACAGCTACAAAAAATACAGATGAAAACTAGGTAGATAGTGTGGTCTACAGCTTATCATGAGATACTCTACCTCAGGCAAGCAAAACCTCAAGCGTTCCTTAGATATCGTGCACCAGCTATTGTTCACATATATGCATAGGCCCCCACCCCGTGTCTTACCAGAGGCTGCTGTTCTGTCCTGCCAATGGAGTGTAAAACCCGCCAGCCCTATGTTCTTAATGTCGCTGTTCAGCCACGACTCGGTGAAACGTAAGATATTACAGTTTTTAATGTCCCGTTGGTAGGATACGTGCTTTCAGCTCATCCTATTTATTTTCCAGCGATTGAACCTTAGCTAGCAGGACAGAGGGGAAGGGCAGATTAGCCACTCGTCACCTGATCCTCACAAGGCACCTGGATTTTTTTCCACTAAATCTCAGTTTCCTTCTCCAGCGAATCACGGGTATCTGGGCCTGGTGGGGTGTCTAGTATTATATCACTCCAGTCCGACTTGTTGAAGAACTCCTCGTTCCAGTTTGAGGTGAGCAATCGCAGTTCTGATGTCCAGAAGCTCTTTTCAGTCTTAAGGGATGGTAGCAGCAACATTATGTACAAAACAAGTTACAAACAACGCGAAAAAACTAACAAAATAGCACAGTTGGTTGAGAGCCGATAAGACGGCATCCCTCCCCTCCGGCGCCATCGTAATCAAGTTCTCTTTCTCTGGAGTAGAGGTCGACCGATTAATTAGGGCCGATTTCAAGTTCATAACAATCGGTAATCGGCATTTTTTGGACGCAGATTATGGCCCATTACATTGCATTCCACGAGGAAACTGCGTGGCAGGCTGACTACCTGTTATGCGAGTGCAGCAAGGAGCCAAGGTAAGGTGCTAGCTAGCATTAAACTTACAAAAAAAACAAATCAAGCTTCACATAATCACTAGTTAACTATACATGGTTGATGATATTACTAGGTTAACTAGCTTGTCCTGCATTGCATATAATCAATGTGGTTCCTGTTCATTTATCATCGAATCACAGCCTACTTCGCTAAACGGGGGATGATTTAACAAAAGGGCATTCGTGAAAAAAAGCACAATCGTTGCACGAATGTACCTAACCATAAACATCAATGCCTTTCTTAAAAACAATACACAGAAATATATATTTTTAAACCTGCACATTTAGTTAAACGAAATTCATGTTATCATTGGCAATATTAACTAGGGAAATTGTGTCACTTCTCTTGCGTTCTTTGCATGCAGATTCAGAGTATATGTAACAGTTTGGGCCGCCTGGCTCGTTGCGAACTAATTTGCCAGAATTTTACATAATTATGACATAACATTAAATATTGCTGTTACATTTGCACAGCCTTCAGACTTAGGGTTGCCGCCCGTCCGATAAAATATGGAACAGTTCCGTATTTCACTGAAAGAATAAACGTTTTGTTTTCTAAATGATAGTTCACGGATTTGACCATATTAATGACCAACGGCTCGTATTTCTGTGTTTATAATATTATTATTAAGTCTATGGTTTGATATAGCAGTCTGACTGAGCGGTGGTAGGCAGCAGCAGGCTCGTAAGCATTCATTCAAACTTTACTGCGTTTGCCAGCAGCTCTTAGCAAAGCTTGCTTCACAGCGATGTTTATGACTTCAAGCCTATCAACTCCTGAGATTAGGCTGTCAATACTAAAGTGCCTATTAGAACATCCAATAGTAAAAGGTATATGAAATACAAATGGTATAGAAAGATAGTCGACCCGTCATAATTCCTATAATAACTACAACCTAAAACTTCTTAACTATATATATATTGAACCACCAGCTTTCATATGTTCCCATGTTCTGAGCAAGGAACTTAAACGTTAGCTTTTTTACATGGCACATATTGCACTTTTACTTTCTTCTCCAACACTGTGTTTGCATTATTTAAACCAAACTGAGCACGTTTCATTATTTATTTGAGACTAAATTGATTTTATTTATTCATTAAGTTAAAATAAAAAGTGTTCGTTGTTCATTCAGTATTGTTGTAATTGTCATTATTAAAAATATATATAAAAATAACTAAAACAATACATCGGCAGATTAGTATGGGCTTTTTTTGGTACTCCAATAAATCAGTATCGGCGTTGAAAAATCATAAGTCGGTCGACCTCTACTCTGGAGAGACCTGAAAATAGCTGTGCAGCGACACTCCCCATCCAACTTGACAGAGCATGAGAGGATCTGCAGAGAGGAATGGGAGAAACTCCCCAAATACAGGTGTGCCAAGCTTGTAGCGTCATAACTAAGAAGACTCGAGGCTGTAATCGCTGCCAAAGGTGCTTCAACAAAGTACTTAGTAAAAGGTATGAATGCTTATGTAAATGTGATTTCAGATGTTTATTTTTGATAAATGTGGGAAAAAAACAGTTTTTGCTTTGTCATTATGGGGTATTGTGAATAGATTGATTAGGGGGGAAAAAACAATTTAATCCATTTCAGAATAAGGTTGTAACGTAACAAAATGTGGAAAAAGTCAAGCGGTCTGAATACTTTCCAAATGCATTGTATTTCAGTCTGTGCTAGCAAAACAGTCCTATAGTTTAGCATCCCATTCATCGGACCACTTCCTTATTGAGTGCGTCACTGGTACTTCCTGTTTGACATTTTGCTTGTAAGCAGGAATCAGGAGAATAGAGTTATGGTCAGATTTGCCAAATGGAGGGCGAGGGAGAGCTTTGTATGCTGTGTGTGGAGTAAAGATGATCTAGAGTTGTTTTATTTGCACAGGTGACATGCTGGTAGAAATGAGGTAAAACAGATTTCAGTTTTCCTGTCTATGTGCAGTTATCAGTCCCAGCGAGAGGGGTAACCGCTGCTAAAACTGTATTTGTCCTGCTTATCTGTCCAGTGTGATTCAGACGGGTTGGCACCGTCACCCAGACAGCCTCTTCAGGCCGTGATGATCAGACCCCCCCCCCCCCCATGGCGCCTGAAAGGTTTCGATAGTGTAACCATGTGATTCTGACTCCACGTCTACAGCCTTTAAAGATAACAACGATTAAGACAACGTAATAATTCCATGCAGAAGCGTTAAAAAAATAAACAAATTCATTGGACCAATGACTGGAAGTGAATGTTAGCAGTACATAAAGTTTGACATGAAAACACAAATCGTAGTGAATTTCAGTTCTCAACAAACACATAGCATAACTGTTTTACGGTCATTCAAATCCATTTAAAAGTTTTTCAAAAATGATCAACAGCCACTGTATTACTTTACCGACGACTGGTCGCGTTTTTAATGTTAATCCTGTAGAATCACCAACAGCCCTGGTCCAATGAATGTGTTTATTTCCCAACGCTGCCGCATGGAATTATTATGTCGTCTTAACCTGTATTTTTTTCGACCTAGGTTTCTGTGTGTGAAGCCATGGGAACTGTCACTTCACAGAGAACATCAATGACCACAGCACAAAGTACTGTGTTACTGTTAAATCATTTTAGTATTTTGACTACCCTTTCCTCCACAGGCAGAATAACAGCCCTAGACCAGTATAAGCCCCAAAGCGGGCCAATGGAGAGTGTTCTGGCTACAAGGACACAGCTGCCCTGTTCTCTCACAGCTGAGTCGAAAACAATCCCTACCCCCTCCTCAGAATGACATCACCGATGTTTAGCAGGATCAATCTGGCTCAAAAACATGCGGCCTCCGGATGACAACAGTAAATGTTAGGGAAAGGGTTTCCCTCAAGAGCCGCACTTTCGCCTGTATATCAAGCAGCAGCCCATGTCCGTTTCCAGGATATAAAAAAGAATCACACAAAAGGGTACTGTACACATTGGCCACTCAGGGTCCTGTTATTGTGTTTCTTCAGGTCAAGCTGTGCTGTTGTATTCAGCTAGCCACAACACGATGAAAGAGAATCTGTCCATGTGCTTGTTGTTACCTCAAACTACTTGTCCATTGTAAAGCAGTTGAAGCTGCTGTGTATGCAGGTAATGCAACGTTTTTCCGTCTTGTAGCATGTAGAATATCGACATGGATCTGTTCAGCTTGTCTTCTTCACAATTGTGAGTTAACCTGCACAAGGGCTCTTGTCCGATAGGTCTGATACAGGATCTGGGAATCAGTGATTGCAAATTGCATTAAGCAAACAGGCTCTGTCAAGTGTGTTGATAAATTGATAATATCCCTCCTCTTCTGGGAAGATTCCTCAGTCACTCAGCAGTTCGGTAGCTACCCAGGTAAATATAGCATCTGGGAGTTCGCCTAGGCCATGGAAGTGGGCAGAAGATAACCAATGCTTTGCTGCGTTTCTCATCTCACAAGTGCTTTCCACCAGTACAAGGTCACATACATATGCATCCACATCCGTGTCTGATAATGCTGAGAAAGCCTGATCAGATCCTCTTTTCAAGGAATGCCGTGTTGAGGACTCAATGTCCACTGTGGGAATTGACTGTATCATAGCATGCAGACTACCCAAGGTTGTGTTGAGTGCTAGAGCTCCAGACATCCAGAGTTTCCACACTCCGCCACAGCCTGAGGGGTAGTGAGGGAGATCATATCCGAGCAATCTTGTAGAGACAACAGGAATGTCTAAATCGTGAAGGATTTGGTTTGTGTACGCAGAGAATCCCTCTTCGAATTCTGAAGTCATTCCAGCGGGGTTTGGCGGGTAAGAAAAAGCAATCAAGGTGGATATTGGATAACACCTGGGAAACAAACATTCTACAATGCTTTGGGAAACAATTAACCAGGCCAAAGGTCACCGAAAGGTTAAACAGTGAGGTGTTCAGGTCACATCATGCCATCTTTCCATGAAGGTCAACAAGTAACTCTGTAAGGCGTGTTTCCTACAGTATTTTATTACTTATGTATTAACAATATTATGTGGCACCTGCATGACAGTGTCTCCTTTAAAAAGGCAGCGCATGCTATCTTGCAAGCTATCAATGACTTGTTTTGCAACATGTTGATATGTGTTTGAAATAAACTATGAATTGCTCCTGCTCTCTGGTAACAATTCTAGAGATTTGAATTCATGTATTTTTTTGTCCTTTATTTAATCAGGAAAAGTCAATGAGATTTACATGTATTTTCCAAGTGAGCCCTGGTCAATATGATAAAAGTGCTAATTAGGTACATTAGGTGGTTTTCTTTGTAAACAGCATACCAGATATTATTGATGCAGTATGGCTATGCATGGGATGGAGGGAAAAGGTGTAGGGGATGGGACTTCAAGATAAAGTTACTACCTTTAGAGTAAGAACTAAGAATCCTATCTACTGCCATTTCCTGGAAGAGCAGATTGTATCACATTGCTTGCCCAGGCCGGAATAGAAAATATCGAGCCATGGGGAAACATCAGAAACACAGACAGATAGGGTTTCTAATGGTTTCTAATGGATCCACGTCACAACGTACAGCCCAGGGACAGTGAGACATGGCTATATGGTTTCTAATGGATCCATGTCACAACGTACAGCCCAGGGACAGTGAGACATGGCTATATGGTTTCTAATGGATCCACGTCACAACGTACAGCCCAGGGACAGTGAGACATGGCTATAGGTTCAGCTTTCTCAATGTTTATTTACCCTTCCTTCCTGCCCCACTGAGAAGATTACAGGCCAAGTCAATCACCCTGTTGATATTGGGGAAGAGGATCCTTGCACTGACAACACAGACAGTACATGCTGTGACAGCAGCGTGTCAGTTAGCACATAACATAACCAGCACAGCGGACTCAAACTGTTCAGACATGGGTGGCTCTCCATTTCACAACACATCTCCCATGAAACGTTACGCTGCTGGTTTTAGTCTCCCCCTTTCCTCAAGAGTAAATAGAATCAGAGCAGGGTTTGAGATGAATGGTGTCACACTGCTGGCACCCTCTGGCCATGACAGGAAATACACTGCTGGCACCCTCTGGCCACGACAGGAAATACACTGCTGGCACCCTCTGGCCACGACAGGAAATACACTGCTGGCACCCTCTGGCCACGACAGGAAATACACTGCTGGCACCCCCTGGCCACGACAGGAAATACACTGCTGGCACCCCCTGGCCACGACAGGAAATACACTGCTGGCACCCTCTGGCCACGACAGGGAATACACTGCTGGCACCCCCTGGCCACGACAGGAAATACACTGCTGGCACCCCCTGGCCACGACAGGAAATACACTGCTGGCACCCCCTGGCCACGACAGGAAATACACTGCTGGCACCCTCTGGCCACGACAGGAAATACACTGCTGGCACCCTCTGGCCACGACAGGAAATACACTGCTGGCACCCTCTGGCCACGACAGGAAATACACTGCTGGCACCCTCTGGCCACGACAGTAAATACACTGCTGGCACCCTCTGGTCACGACAGGAAATACACTGCTGGCACCCTCTGGCCACGACAGGAAATACACTGCTGGCACCCTCTGGTCACGACAGGAAATACACTGCTGGCAACTCCCTGCGTTGGGCAGAAGCACCACTACTAAAGGATTTTGCAGGTTTAAAGCTTATTCCCTGCAATTCTACACATTGTCATGGAGTGCAAAGACAATTTAGCAGTTTTAAAGCAACTTTTCTTGCAATTCTATACATTTTGCCATGTATAATGTGTATTCATGTGATATTTAAGTGTCAAAATAAATGACAATATCTCTGGCCTAAAATAAATTACTTAAAAAAAAAAAAAACAGCTGACATGGGCTCGGTGATCTGGACATGGGCTCGGTGATCTGGACATTTTCTGACAAGTTATAAATAGCTCTCTAAGGTATTCAATGACTAACATGACAAGAGGAACTGATGATTCACTACCCAGTCCCCTCCCCCCCCGCCGACCACTCACGCCCCTCACAGTTTAGGAACCACTAAGCAAAGGATGTGGCTCTGGGCTTTAAATGGATTTCACATCTCTGTTCCCTCCCTCTCTAGCTCAGGATAGAACACATGCCAATGTTCCATTCAGAGAACACTAAATTCTCCACGTATGTGACTACTGTTACAAAATAGAAGAAAGTTTCATTTCTTCCGTGTCAAGCGGACAGCTGAGTCAATACCATGTGTGTGGTGACATTTGAGAAAGGATCTGATTAATCAACTGCAGTTCTCACAGACCACTTGTCACTAGTTAGAGAATAAGAACAGAGTGGAGTGAGGAACGGAGCATAATTTGACTGGAGCGGATTTTTTAAAAAACTATTGGAGCGTCGATCTTCTCTTTCGATCAAATTTTGCTCCAGTTTCATTCCAGGGGCACTCAGCCACGAGCTCTGGGAATACTCTGCCCAGCATATTTAACTTCCTTCATCACTGTTCTTTTAAATTAGGCCTATTCTGTTTATTTATCTAGCCTACCCCAGCATTAATGAGCAGAGATGTTGATATGAGTGGATCATGAAATAAGTCACAGCCTGTGTCATCGATGGCAAGACAACGCGGCAGCACACGCAGCAGCATCAGAGACATTTGACAAAAAAAAAAAGAGGAGTACATTTGTAACAGAAGTTTTTTTAATCAACTGTAAAATGTGAGCGCAACAGAGCCACAGTTACAACGGAAGTATCTGATCATCAACAGATTAGAGGGAAGTTGTTTTTTAAACACAGGTAGGCCCTGGTTCAATAGAATTAGCTAATTCGTACAAATTCATAAAAACAAAAATGTGCATTTTGGTCTTCATTCTGAATTAGGCGAGCGTGATGGGCAATACCCTGTGAAAGTAACCACCCCTTCCACTATACTTGCGTATCTCGTCCCCTAATTTTTTGAATGGGTTTCACAATTACATCGAAACATTTGTGAAAACACAGTAATTTAAGACATACACTGAGTACACCAAACATTTTGTCTTCAGAACGGCTTCAGTTCATCGGGGGCATGGACTCTACAAGGTGTCGAAAGCGTTCCACAGGGATGCTGACCCTTGTTGACGCCAATGTTTCCCACAGTTGTCCTTTGGGTGGTGAACCATTATTGATACACATGGGAAACTGTTGAGCGTGTAAAAACCCAGCAGCGTTGCAGTTCTTGACACAAACCGGTGCGCCTGGCACCTATTACTATACCCAGTTCAAAGACACTTAAATATTTTGTCTTGCACATTCACCCTCTGAATGGCACACATACACAATCCATGTCTCAATTGTTTTGAGGCTTAAAAATCCTTCTTTAACCTGTCTCCTCCCCTTCATCTACACTGATTGAGGTGGATTTAACAAGTGACTTCAATAAGGGATCATAGCTTTCACCTGGTCCGTCTATGTCATGGAAAGAGCAGGTGTTCTTCAAACTTTTGACTGGTACTGTATATAATTATATTTGTGTTTGTGGGTGAATTTACTCCTGCCAGATGTCTTTTATTTTTTAGCTTAAAAAGACCATTGCACTACGTTTTTGCCCATTGAAGACCATTCAAAAAGCATACAAAAGTTCAAACACTACAAGGCTGGGGGGGGGGGGGGGGGCAGTCACTTCCACAGCATATCACCTTAGAGATTTAGTGTTCCTCAAAGTTAAACCACTGAGCTTTCGGTTTGGAAAATCTTCAAAAAGAGGACATCTGTGTAGGCTAAATAAACATTGGGGGGGTCCTCTGGTTACACCAGAGAGTCCAGAGTGTTAATAGCGGCACCCAGGTAAGGTTGTAAAATTTCCGGAACTTTCAATAAATTCCAGAAATCCTGGTTGGAGGATTACATATTTCCTGCCAATCCCCTCCTGATTCCGGGAACCATACAACCGGGATTTCGGGAAAACCATGGAATTGATTGAAAGTTCCCATCATTTTGCAATTCTACACCAAGCAACTTTTGACAGGGTGTCGAAAGCAGGGTAGCCTAATCCTATACATACTCCAGACATAGGGACGTGTGTGACGTGACACCGACACCACGTATCTCCCTCAACATTTTTTAGACCCCCGACACCTCAGGCAACATAACTGATAGACTGTTGTTATTAGAGAAGCAGTTCTGTGATTGACTCAAGTGCCATCCATGTTTGTATGTTTACCATCACTGTGTTCAAATGTGTGGATCAGAACATTTAGTTCCTGCATTAGAAGCTGCCATTTAACCGAAACAAATGCTGACCGAGATGTGTGGCTTTGAAATTGATTTCCCCCTTGTGAAGATTACAAATCATCACATAGAAACCTGACATCCAGGCTGCATCACAACCGGCCGTGATTGGGTGTCCCATAGGGCAGCGCACAATTGGCCAAGCGTCGTCCGTGTTTGGTCGGTGTAGGCCGTCATTGTAAATAAGAATTCGTTTTTTAACTGACTTGCCTAGTTAAATAAAAGGTACAATTTACAATGAATAAAATAAATATTTTTTATTTTAAATGTGATTGTAATGCCATCCCCGTGGATGGCAAGAAGAAGGAAAGACACAGCTACTGTGAGAAGGCAGTCACAGGCTGTGGAAAATAAGTTTATTTCAAAACACTCAAGACTTGTCTCTCTCTCCATGGTCAGGGACAACAGTGTGTATAAATTACAGGAGGCTCTGTGAAACAAGTGACTCAACACATGTGTCTAATGACAGTGACTGTGTTGAGCCACGAGTCAGAAGTACTCTATCCAGACCAGCGAGCCATCATGAAAACCTTTGTAATGCCTGGCGCCTCAGACATCTGTAGCATGTGTCCCTAATGTACAATAATAATAAATAATAATAATATTGCCAATTAGCAGATGCTTTTAGCCAAAAGCGACTTATACAGTCATGTAGCTATTTATTGTTCCCTTATTTTATCAGGTAAGTTGACTTACAAAATATTATGTACAGGTGGTCCTGGGAATCAAACCTACTATCCTGGCGTTGCAAGCACCCCGCTCCGCTAACTGAGCCACAGAGCACCCCGCTCCGCTAACTGAGCCACAGAGCACCCCGCTCCGCTAACTGAGCCACAGAGCACCCCGCTCCGCTAACTGAGCCACAGAGCACCCCGCTCCGCTAACTGAGCCACAGAGCACCCCGCTCCGCTAACTGAGCCACAGAGCACCCCGCTCCGCTAACTGAGCCACAGAGCACCCCGCTCCGCTAACTGAGCCACAGAGCACCCCGCTCCGCTAACTGAGCCACAGAGCACCCCGCTCCGCTAACTGAGCCACAGAGCACCCCGCTCCGCTAACTGAACTACAGAGGACCATGTTCCACTGACTGAACTACAGAGGACCATGTTCTACTAACTGAGCTACAGAGGACCATGTTCTACTAACTGAGCTACAGAGGACCACGTTCTACTAACTGAGCTACAGAGGACCACGTTCTACTAACTGAACTACAGAGGACCACGTTCTACTAACTGAACTACAGAGGACCACGTTCTACTAACTGAACCACAGAGGACCACGTTCTACTAACTGAACTACAGAGGACCACGTTCTACTGACTGAACTACAGAGGACCACGTTCTACTGACTGAACTACAGAGGACCACGTTCTACTGACTGAACTACAGAGGACCACGTTCTACTGACTGAACTACAGAGGACCCCGTTCTACTGACTGAACTACAGAGGACCCCGTTCTACTGACTGAACTACAGAGGGCCATGTCCTACTAACTGAACTACAGAGGACCACGTTCTACTAACTGAACTACAGAGGACCACGTTCTACTGACTGAACTACAGAGGACCACGTTCTACTAACTGACCTACAGAGGACCACGTTCTACTAACTGAACTACAGAGGACCACGTTCTACTGACTGAACTACAGAGGACCACGTTCTACTGACTGAACTACAGAGGACCCCGTTCTACTAACTGAACTACAGAGGACCACATTCTACTAACTGAACTACAGAGGACCACATTCTACTAACTGAACTACAGAGGACCATGTTCTACTAACTGAACTACAGAGGACCATGTTCTACTAACTGAACTACAGAGGACCACGTTCTACTAACTACAGAGGACCACATTCTACTAACTGAACTACAGAGGACCATGTTCTACTAACTGAACTACAGAGGACCATGTTCTACTAACTGAACTACAGAGGACCATGTTCTACTAACTGAACTACAGAGGACCACGTTCTACTAACTGAACTACAGAGGACCACATTCTACTAACTGAACTACAGAGGACCACGTTCTACTAACTGAACTACAGAGGACCACGTTCTACTAACTGAACTACAGAGGACCACGTTCTACTAACTGAACTACAGAGGACCACGTTCTACTAACTGAACTACAGAGGACCATGTTCTACTAACTGAGCTACAGAGGACCACGTTCTACTGACTGAACTACAGAGGACCATGTTCTACTGACTGAACTACAGAGGACCGTGTTCTACAGAGGACCATGTTCTACTGACTGAACTACAGAGGACCATGTTCTACTGACTGAACTACAGAGGACCATGCTCTACTGACTGAACTACAGAGGACCATGTTCTACTAACTGAGCTACAGAGGACCATGTTCTACTGACTGAACTACAGAGGACCATGTTCTACTGACTGAACTACAGAGGACCATGCTCTACTGACTGAACTACAGAGGACCATGTTCTACTAACTGAACTACAGAGGACCATGTTCTACTAACTGAACTACAGAGGACCATGTTCTACTAACTGAACTACAGAGGACCACGTTCTACTAACTACAGAGGACCACATTCTACTAACTGAACTACAGAGGACCATGTTCTACTAACTGAACTACAGAGGACCATGTTCTACTAACTGAACTACAGAGGACCATGTTCTACTAACTGAACTACAGAGGACCACGTTCTACTAACTGAACTACAGAGGACCACGTTCTACTAACTGAACTACAGAGGACCACGTTCTACTAACTGAACTACAGAGGACCACATTCTACTAACTGAACTACAGAGGACCATGTTCTACTAACTGAACTACAGAGGACCACGTTCTACTAACTGAACTACAGAGGACCACATTCTACTAACTGAACTACAGAGGACCACGTTCTACTAACTGAACTACAGAGGACCACGTTCTACTAACTGAACTACAGAGGACCACGTTCTACTAACTGAACTACAGAGGACCATGTTCTACTAACTGAGCTACAGAGGACCACGTTCTACTGACTGAACTACAGAGGACCATGTTCTACTGACTGAACTACAGAGGACCGTGTTCTACAGAGGACCATGTTCTACTGACTGAACTACAGAGGACCATGTTCTACTGACTGAACTACAGAGGACCATGCTCTACTGACTGAACTACAGAGGACCATGTTCTACTAACTGAGCTACAGAGGACCATGTTCTACTAACTGAGCTACAGAGGACCATGTTCTACTAACTGAGCTACAGAGGACCATGTTCTACTAACTGAGCTACAGAGGACCATGTTCTACTAACTGAGCTACAGAGGACCACGTTCTACTGACTGAACTACAGAGGACCACGTTCTACTGACTGAACTACAGAGGACCACGTTCTACTGACTGAACTACAGAGGACCACGTTCTACTGACTGAACTACAGAGGACCACGTTCTACTGACTGAACTACAGAGGACCACGTTCTACTGACTGAACTACAGAGGACCACGTTCTACTGACTGAACTACAGAGGACCACGTTCTACTGACTGAACTACAGAGGACCACGTTCTACTAACTGAGCTACAGAGGACCATGTTCTACTAACTGAGCTACAGAGGACCATGTTCTACTAACTGAGCTACAGAGGACCATGTTCTACTGACTGAACTACAGAGGACCATGTTCTACTGACTGAACTACAGAGGACCATGTTCTACTGACTGAACTACAGAGGACCGTGTTCTACAGAGGACCATGTTCTACTGACTGAACTACAGAGGACCATGTTCTACTGACTGAACTACAGAGGACCATGCTCTACTAACTGAACTACAGAGGACCATGTTCTACTAACTGAGCTACAGAGGACCATGTTCTACTAACTGAGCTACAGAGGACCATGTTCTACTAACTGAGCTACAGAGGACCATGTTCTACTAACTGAGCTACAGAGGACCATGTTCTACTAACTGAACTACAGAGGACCACGTTCTACTAACTGAGCTACAGAAGACCACAATACGTAGTGCACAATAGAAGACCAGCAGTGTTGACACTTAGGGCCAATTCCATTTAAAATCTATCAATTCCAGAAAGTAAATCTCTATTTAAGAAGCCCTATAAAAATAAGTATATACATAACTGCTGTATAATCTGCAACTGCTGGTCAAAACCCTTTTTCTACCGCAGTAGATTGGGTTCAAGAGAGTTCAGTTGTGTTAAGCAATGGTCTTTGACAGAGTAGATTGTCTTTCGCGGGTTAGAATGTCTTTGACGGGGTAAATTGTCTTTGACGGGGTAAATTGTCTTTGACGGGGTAAATTGTCTTTGATGGAGTAGATTTTATAGAGCCACCTATTTTCTAAATTCCCAAATTCCAATGTCAACGGACTAAGCAACACTCCTTTAAATGTTTTCAGGATCAAATAACACGTTTTGGTTCTGTTTTGTTGTTGTATTGAGTGCCAGGGAAAACAAACTACTCCTTAGGACATTTAAAGTATTTTTAGTTTTTTACCAAATAGGCTTATGGTTTGTTTGCTGAAACTCTGAAGACCATTTCCTATCAGCGTAATGTGGGAAAACACTGATCTATCAAAGACAAAGATAAATGATTTCAATGCCTAGGTATCATCTTATCCCTACCCCACCCACCACTATCCTATCTTCTTTAGAGGGTGATTTGATTTACAGACTTACCCCTTATCACTAAATGCATTAGAATCGATTAAATGTTGAAATGAAGCTATTATTAAAGCATTGATTAAAATATCAAGTTTATTGAAGGAAGGAGATAGAGGAAACAGATTCCCGAATAGAAGGGAACTGGAAAATACGAGCCGAGATAACATAAACTATTCTATATGTTCTTCACACACTGAAACAAACACACACACATTCTCTCTCTCACTTGACATTTCATGACATTTCATTTGACAGTTTGAATTAATTTGCATGGCTGTCAATATCTTCATATCAAAAACATGATCACCAACCAGGTTCCAACCTGCCCTTTTAATAACAGCTCTATGAGCATGCTTCCCATGCCCCGATAACTCTGAATAGTCTTGTGCACTCCCCAAATACACTCAGGAAAGCCAATTAAAATACACCACTCACTGCTTTTGATTCTATATTCAGAAACACTAGATAGCCTCCTCATGAACAGACAAGAGATTGTAGGTGTCCAGACATTGCATAGGCTCCCAAAATTAGACTAGTGATGCAGTTTATTTGTGAGAATATGGTCACTTATAGCACAGTGTTCTATATTCAGGAGGACAACTATTGGCTGAAATAGGGTAAGGGTTGTAAATGATCTATTCTTCAACATGATTATCCCTGGTGATGCTTTTTGACATTTCAGTCTAATTTTAGAGGAGTGCCAATTTCATTACAACCTGTTGCCATGCAACACCTGACGTGTGGTAGGTGAGACGCAAACTGGCAAAGCTAATGTTATACATAATTGCTATGATAATATTAAATGTGACACAATTATTAATTATGACAATCATCAACTACAGTTGTGCATTAAAAGCAGAACAGAAACACGTATGTAGCAAAAAGAGCGTTGATGTCATGAAGATAATAGGCTAATTAGTGATATCTTGAATTAGCTATGATCACTCAGAAAATCGAATAGGTAAATTATGCGCGTGCTGTACCCTGGACGATAAGCAGACGCTCATTTCAGCTCGTGCCTAATGTATCTGGGAAGTGCCGTACATAAAGTTCTGTAAGGACACTCGGGGTTACGTAACCATAAACAACCCAAAGTGAAATGCATAGCTAATCCTCACTAGATAATAACGGGCTGAGTCGGGGACAGGTAAAATCTTACCGTATCTGTTGGGCTCTCTGCTGTACTCGAGGATAGGAACATAATCTTGTGGGTCTATGGAGTCGCCTTCAGCCCCTCCGCTATCAGGTACGGGATCCTTTTTGACCCCGTCGTCACCCTGACCGACACGGACGACCACAAACCTCTCGCTCATGTCCCTCCTGCGTCTGCCCTTGTGACACTTCTCACCGTGGAGAAAAACTTCAGGCTGAAACCGGTTTTGCGTTGTGATTGAAACTCCCAGTCCGGTCGACTAGCGGGATGACAATGTACAGGACACGCGCTAATCCTTCGATTGATTACACTCGAGGCGTGTCCATCCCTTAGTGTTCTCTCATTGGCTGGGGGGCTCCCAGACCGGTGCGAAATATAATTCGAATTGGGTAATTGGTTATGAAAGACCTGTTAATGTCTATGTTGATGAATTGATATAACACAAAGTATTGTTTGTCATGTTTTGGGCAATTAGAACAGCTATATCCACCCTACTTTTATTGAAACGTGAATAACTTGATATAAATAAATGCACTCTCTATGAGAAAAATATTGTATGAGCAAAATACTGTGCAAAATACTGTGCTCACTGGGTCTACAAAAATATGAAAGCAATATGTAAAGTGTTGGTCTCATGTTTCATGAGCTGAAATAAAAGATCGCCGAAAATTTCCATACGCTCAAATCAAATCAAGTTTATTTTATATAGCCCTTCGTACATCAGCTAATATCTCGAAGTGCTGTACAGACACCCAGCCTAAAACCCCAAACAGCAAGCAATGCAGGTGTAGAAGCACGGTGGCTAGGAAAAACTCCCTAGAAAGGCCAAAACCTAGGAAGAAACCTAGAGAGGAACCAGGCTATGAGGGGTGGCCAGTCCTCTTCTGGCTGTGCTGGGTGGAGATTATAACAGAACTATGCCAAGATGTTCAAAATGTTCATAAGTGACAAGCATGGTCAAATAATAATCATGAATAATTTTCAGTTGGCTTTTCATAGCCGATCATCAAGAGTTGAAAATAGCAGGTCCGGGACAGGTGGCGGTTCCATAACCGCAGGCAGAACAGCTGAAACTGGAAAACCTTATTTTGAGCACATTCGTGTTTACATCCCTGTTAGTGAGCATTTTACCATTTGTCAAGATAATCCATCCACTTGACAGATGTGGCATATCAAGGAGCTGATTAAACAGCATGATCATTATAATGGCCAGTCTAAAATGTGCTGTTTTGTCATGCAACACAATGCCACAGATGTTTCAAGTGCTGAAGGAGCGTGCATTTGGCATGCTAACTGTAGAAATGTCCACCAGAGTTGTTTCCAGATAATTGAATGTTAGTTTCTCTACCATAAGCCAGCTCCAACGTCGTTTTAGAGAATTTGGCAGTACGTCCAACCGGCCTCAAGACGGCAGACCACCTGTAACCACGCCAGCCCAGGACTTCCACATTCGGCTTCTTCACCTGTAGCGGGGGGGCCTGGCTCCCAAGTGGGTGGGCCCATGTCCTCTCAGGCCCACCCATGGCTACGCCCCTGCCCACCCATGTGAAATCCATACATTAGGGACTTATTGAATTTTTCTAAATTGACTGATTTGTATTTTTTTTATTTAACGTTTACTTAACTAGGCAAGTCAGTTAAGAATACAATCTTATTTACAATGACGGCCTACCAGTAGGCAAAAGGCCTCCTGCGGGGACGGGGGTTGGGATTAAACATTTAAAATAAAATAAAAATATAGGACAAAACACACATCACAACAAGAGAGACACCACAACACTACATATAGAGAGACCTAAGATGTGTGTGCTTTGGGGACCTTTAACAGAATGTGTCTGGCAGAACGGATGTTGTATGTGGAAGATGAGGGCTGCAGTAGGTATATCAGATAGAGGGGAGGGAGGCGAATGTGAACTGTAACTCCGAAAAATCTTTGAAATTGTTGAATGTTGCGTTTATATATTTTGTTCAGTACTCATTCAAGGGATACATAAATAAACCACGTCTGTTTGTTTTTTGTTCGCGTTCATGATAGGCTAATTCTCCCTTGGGTCTAACAAAGTCCTAACAACAAAACTGCCCGCTAAAACACGACAAACAAGTTTGAGTGGCATTTAATCAAACATTGAATAGTGAGTGTGAGGTTTAGGAGACATTAGCACTCACCTCTTATATCCTGTGTTCCCAATACAGACAGCAACTCTACGCCACCACAACATGTTAGCTGAGCGTAGACTTTCCTTAGTCTCCATCATAGGGCTACTGCTGAAAGTACAGTAGATGAGTGCTGAGACCGCTACCTCGCTCTACAACCAAGTTACATGAATGGTGGGAGCAAACCAAAGTGAAGAAATTCATCAGCTCTGGGAAGACAGTGGAAGTTTATGAAAGCCCTTATTTATTGTTAAAAACAAAAAACCATGCTCGGCATTTAGCCTTCATTGGGCGGGGGGGGGGGGGGGTGGCCTGCTGGATTTGGAGACTACTCATTTAGCCTTCATTGGGGGTTTAGCCTACTGGATTTGGAGACTACTCATTTAGCCTTCATTGGGGGTTTAGCCTACTGAATTTGGAGACTACTCATTTAGCCTTCATTGGGGGTTTAGCCTACTGGATTTGGAGACTACTCATTTAGCCTTCATTGGGGGTTTAGCCTACTGGATTTGGAGACTATTCATTTAGCCTTTCTTTGGGGATTTAGCCTATTCATTTTGCCTTCATTTTAACAGTGTGTTTTATACTCCATTTTATACGGAATTGTAACTAGGCCCACGAGACTAGAGTTTACAAGTGAAGGAGTGAAGGAGGCTTTTATCTGTCTTTTGAGTCACGTGCATGTAGACTGTTTGTAAACCATGCCTAGGGACTATATCATTTTGAATATTTTTGGGGAAGGTGTCTGCTACTCAGAAGTAGACACTGCTAGGACATATAATTAAAATGTCTGAAATAGACAGATCCATTTGGATCTAATACACAAAGGGAATCAATCCACCCACAATCCAGACAGAGAAACATTTTATGTGGTTTTATTCTGTGAGTTCCTTCCTCGAAGACTTGCTGTATTACTGGGTGGATCCGCTAGTCCAGGTCTCAGTGAAGGCCTTCATTTTGGTAGCTTGTCATTCAGCACTCCTCCTAGGATGCTAAATTTACTCCCAGTTTACTCAATTAAACTTAAGTGGTAGCTGGTATCAATTACTGTAGGCGGTAAAGTGTTCCTTATTTTAGATAGTTGTGATAGAGATTAGAACACGGGCAAGGAACAGACGTGCCAGTGGTTGCAGACGGCCACACCCAAATGTGGCAGATGAAAGTGTGAAAATACATCTCTATGGTCAAATTACAGTAGCTCAAGCCACAATTATTTTGGGAAATTATACAGTATGTAATGCATAGGCATCTGTGTCGCCTAACAGAAATCAAGCCTAATTGTACCTTGAGGATGAGACAGTAGGGTATAGGACCAAAGAAAAAACTGCAAAAGCAGAGACTATCCAGGAGAGACTGACCGCAATACACCAAATTTTAGTTCTGGGCTAACCCGGGATGAAAGATTACAACACTGGAAAGGAGTTGATAAGAACATCTAGCCTAAGACATGATGCTGTCCTCTGTAGGTCCTACTGTATATTTCATTGTCACTATTCATAACAGCACCAGACTGTGCACTGCTCTCTGAGGAGTCGTAACTAACACGGTTGCTAACTAACACGGTTGCTACCCCTAATTTTCTCTTGACACTCTAGTGCTCTCAGATGGCTGTTGTCATAGTGACTCGACTCTTCAGAGAAGGAAATAAAACAAATTGGCTTCCTGACAGTCACTTAATAGGGGATTGTTAGGTGGTTGGAGGATGCATTTGTCCTACTTAACCCAGCACTTTAGTTTTGCTCTACTGTTAAGAGGAGGGAGTTGTTATTGGGTTATATGGGGATTTATGCCTTAACATAAATGCAGCATTTATGTTGTTGTGATACATAACTCAGGCTTGTCTTTGTACAGCTTTAGGATTAATTGGTTATGAAATACTTACTTGTGGTTAAGAGCGGTGGGACAATAACTGCACGGTTTCTGGTTTGAATCCCTGAGTCGACTAGGTGAAAACGTGTTATTGTGCCCTAGAGCAAGGGACGTAACCCTAGTTGCTTTGGATAAGAGTGTCTGTGAAATGACTAAAATGTAAATCTAGTAGGGGAGGTTACTGGGCAGGATAAGGAGACTTATGTTATTTTGCTGGCTTTTGTTTTGATCCTATATTAGGCCAAGGGTTGCAATCTTGCAGATGGGATCCTGTCTGTAACTGGATCCCAGGGGTGTTCTCTGTTCAGAGGGGACTGCTGTGTGTGTGTGTGTGTGTGTGTGTGTGTGTGTGTGTGTGTGTGTGTGTGTGTGTGTGTGTGTGTGTGTGTGTGTGTGTGCGTGCGTGCGTGCGTGCGTGCGTGCGTGCGTGCGTGCGTGCGTGCGTGCGCCAATGGCTGTATTGACTGGCTATGTAAATGCATGAGCAGGCATCCTCCAGCATCTGGTTATGAAATGTGGTGGATCAGGGTCCTCAGATGTTTCCTCTCTGGTGCAGCCAAGTCAGCAGCAGCAGTAGGGTCAGTGTGGGCTTTTGTCCCACCGGCCCCCATGCCTCTCTGTGGGCTGTGTGACAGTGGTGATGGCCCCGGCCCCCACACCTCTCTGGGGGCTGTGTGTCAGCGGTGATGGCACCGGCCCCCACACCTCTCTGGGGGCTGTGTGACAGCGGTGATGGCCCCAGCCCCCATGCCTCTCTGGGGGCTGTGTGACAGTGGTGATGGCCCCGGCCCCCACACCTCTCTGGGTACTGTGTGACAGCGGTGATGGCCCCAGCCCCCACACCTCTCTGGGGGCTGTGTGACAGCGGTGATGGCCCCAGCCCCCACGCCTCTCTGGGGGCTGTGTGACAGCGGTGATGGCCCCGGCCCCCACACCTCTCTGGGTACTGTGTGACAGCGGTGATGGCCCCAGCCCCCACACCTCTCTGGGTACTGTGTGACAGCGGTGATGGCCCCAGCCCCCACACCTCTCTGGGGGCTGTGTGACAGCGGTGATGGCCCCGGCCCCCACGCCTCTCTGTGGGCTGTGTGACAGCGGTGATGGCCCCAGCCCCCATGCCTCTCTGTGGGCTGTGTGACAGCGGTGATGGCCCCAGCCCCCATGCCTCTCTGGGTACTGTGTGACAGCGGTGATGGCCCCGGCCCCCATGCCTCTCTGGGAGCTGTGTGACAGCGTTGATGGCCCCGGCCCCCATGCCTCTCTGTGGGCTGTGTGTCAGCGGTGATGGCCCCGGTCCCCACACCTCTCTGGGGGCTGTGTGTCAGCGGTGATGGCCCCGGCCCCCACGCCTCTCTGGGGGCTGTGTGTCAGCGGTGATGGCCCCAGCCCCCACGCCTCTCTGTGGGCTGTGTGTCATCGGTGATGGCCCCGGTCCCCACACCTCTCTGGGGGCTGTGTGACAGCGGTGATGGCCCCGGTCCCCACACCTCTCTGGGGGCTGTGTGACAGCGGTGATGGCCCCGGTCCCCACACCTCTCTGGGGGCTGTGTGTCAGCGGTGATGGCCCCGGTCCCCACACCTCTCTGTGGGCTGTGTGTCAGCGGTGATGGCCCCGGCCCCCACGCCTCTCTGTGGGCTGTGTGTCAGCGGTGATGGCCCCGGTCCCCACACCTCTCTGTGGGCTGTGTGACAGCGGTGATGGCCCCGGTCCCCACACCTCTCTGGGGGCTGTGTGTCAGCGGTGATGGCCCCGGTCCCCACACCTCTCTGTGGGCTGTGTGTCAGCGGTGATGGCCCCGGTCCCCACGCCTCTCTGTGGGCTGTGTGTCAGCGGTGATGGCCCCGGCCCCCACGCCTCTCTGGGGGCTGTGTGTCAGCGGTGATGGCCCCGGTCCCCATGCCTCTCTGTGGGCTGTGTGTCAGCGGTGATGGCCCCGGTCCCCACACCTCTCTGTGGGCTGTGTGTCAGCGGTGATGGCCCCGGTCCTCATGCCTCTCTGGGGGCTGTGTGTCAGCGGTGATGGCCCCGGTCCCCACGCCTCTCTGTGGGCTGTGTGTCAGCGGTGATGGCCCCGGTCCCCACGCCTCTCTGTGGGCTGTGTGTCAGCGGTGATGGCCCCGGCCCCCACGCCTCTCTGGGGGCTGTGTGTCAGCGGTGATGGCCCCGGTCCCCATGCCTCTCTGTGGGCTGTGTGTCAGCGGTGATGGCCCCGGTCCCCACACCTCTCTGTGGGCTGTGTGTCAGCGGTGATGGCCCCGGTCCTCATGCCTCTCTGGGGGCTGTGTGTCAGCGGTGATGGCCCCGGTCCTCATGCCTCTCTGGGGGCTGTGTGACAGCGGTGATGGCCCCGGCCCCCATGCCTCTCTGGGGGCTGTGTGACAGCGGTGATGGCCCCGGCCCCCATGCCTCTCTGGGGGCTGTGTGACAGCGGTGATGGCCCCGGCCCCCATGCCTCTCTGGGGGCTGTGTGACAGCGGTGATGGCCCCGGCCCCCATGCCTCTCTGGGGGCTGTGTGACAGCGGTGATGGCCCCGGCCCCCATGCCTCTCTGGGGGCTGTGTGACAGCGGTGATGGCCCCGGCCCCCATGCCTCTCTGGGGGCTGTGTGACAGCGGTGATGGCCCCGGCCCCCATGCCTCTCTGTGGGCTGTGTGTCAGCGGTGATGGCCCCGGTCCTCATGCCTCTCTGGGGGCTGTGTGACAGCGGTGATGGCCCCGGCCCCCATGCCTCTCTGGGGGCTGTGTGACAGCGGTGATGGCCCCGGTCCCCACACCTCTCTGGGGGCTGTGTGTCAGCGGTGATGGCCCCGGTCCCCACACCTCTCTGTGGGCTGTGTGACAGCGGTGATGGCCCCGGCCCCCACGCCTCTCTGTGGGCTGTGTGTCAGCGGTGATGGCCCCGGTCCTCATGCCTCTCTGGGGGCTGTGTGTCAGCGGTGATGGCCCCGGTCCTCATGCCTCTCTGGGGGCTGTGTGACAGCGGTGATGGCCCCGGCCCCCATGCCTCTCTGGGGGCTGTGTGACAGCGGTGATGGCCCCGGCCCCCATGCCTCTCTGGGGGCTGTGTGACAGCGGTGATGGCCCCGGCCCCCATGCCTCTCTGGGGGCTGTGTGACAGCGGTGATGGCCCCGGCCCCCATGCCTCTCTGTGGGCTGTGTGACAGCGGTGATGGCCCCGGCCCCCATGCCTCTCTGTGGGCTGTGTGACAGCGGTGATGGCCCCGGTCCTCATGCCTCTCTGGGGGCTGTGTGTCAGCGGTGATGGCCCCGGTCCTCATGCCTCTCTGGGGGCTGTGTGACAGCGGTGATGGCCCCGGCCCCCATGCCTCTCTGGGGGCTGTGTGACAGCGGTGATGGCCCCGGTCCCCACACCTCTCTGGGGGCTGTGTGTCAGCGGTGATGGCCCCGGTCCCCACGCCTCTCTGTGGGCTGTGTGACAGCGGTGATGGCCCCGGCCCCCATGCCTCTCTGTGGGCTGTGTGTCAGCGGTGATGGCCCCGGTCCTCATGCCTCTCTGGGGGCTGTGTGTCAGCGGTGATGGCCCCGGTCCTCATGCCTCTCTGGGGGCTGTGTGACAGCGGTGATGGCCCCGGCCCCCATGCCTCTCTGGGGGCTGTGTGACAGCGGTGATGGCCCCGGCCCCCATGCCTCTCTGGGGGCTGTGTGACAGCGGTGATGGCCCCGGCCCCCATGCCTCTCTGGGGGCTGTGTGACAGCGGTGATGGCCCCGGCCCCCATGCCTCTCTGGGGGCTGTGTGAGAGCGGTGATGGCCCCGGCCCCCATGCCTCTCTGGGGGCTGTGTGACAGCGGTGATGGCCCCGGCCCCCATGCCTCTCTGGGGGCTGTGTGACAGCGGTGATGGCCCCGGCCCCCATGCCTCTCTGTGGGCTGTGTGTCAGCGGTGATGGCCCCGGTCCTCATGCCTCTCTGGGGGCTGTGTGACAGCGGTGATGGCCCCGGCCCCCATGCCTCTCTGGGGGCTGTGTGACAGCGGTGATGGCCCCGGTCCCCACACCTCTCTGGGGGCTGTGTGTCAGCGGTGATGGCCCCGGTCCCCACACCTCTCTGTGGGCTGTGTGACAGTGGTGATGGCCCCGGCCCCCACGCCTCTCTGTGGGCTGTGTGTCAGCGGTGATGGCCCCGGTCCTCATACCTCTCTGGGGGCTGTGTGTCAGCGGTGATGGCCCCGGTCCTCATGCCTCTCTGGGGGCTGTGTGACAGCGGTGATGGCCCCGGCCCCCATGCCTCTCTGGGGGCTGTGTGACAGCGGTGATGGCCCCGGCCCCCATGCCTCTCTGGGGGCTGTGTGACAGCGGTGATGGCCCCGGCCCCCATGCCTCTCTGGGGGCTGTGTGACAGCGGTGATGGCCCCGGCCCCCATGCCTCTCTGTGGGCTGTGTGACAGCGGTGATGGCCCCGGCCCCCATGCCTCTCTGTGGGCTGTGTGACAGCGGTGATGGCCCCGGTCCTCATGCCTCTCTGGGGGCTGTGTGTCAGCGGTGATGGCCCCGGTCCCCATGCCTCTCTGTGGGCTGTGTGACAGCGATGATGGCCCCGGTCCCCACACCTCTCTGTGGGCTGTGTGACAGCGGTGATGGCCCCGGCCCCCACGCCTCTCTGTGGGCTGTGTGACAGCGGTGATGGCCCCGGTCCTCATGCCTCTCTGGGGGCTGTGTGTCAGCGGTGATGGCCCCGGCCCCCATGCCTCTCTGTGGGCTGTGTGACAGCGGTGATGGCCCCGGTCCCCACACCTCTCTGTGGGCTGTGTGACAGCGATGATGGCCCCGGTCCCCACACCTCTCTGTGGGCTGTGTGACAGCGGTGATGGCCCCGGTCACAGTGAAAAGAGAGGCCTGGAAGATGGATCACAACAACCTTTGGGGGTGGTGGATATTATGCAATAGGGCTCAACCCTTCTCTGTGTTTCCAAATTCACTGACAGGCATGTCCCCACGCTCCCATAACCCCTGGGGGAATGAATGCCAGGTGGTGTTCTTTTACAGTGTGTGGCATGTTAATGGCACGAAATGGCATGAAAACCATTTGTTTTTACCTACTGTGATACAATCGTACTGTATGTCATGTACTGTGTAAGAAGGGTCTCTAACCTTTCATGTCAGCGTAATAGCCGGCTTCGCCTCGTTGCTATGACCACTTCACAACCATGATAGAAATGTCATAACACCTGGCCTATCATGTATTATTACTTAGTTATAAACTGGGTCGTTCGAGCCCTGAATGCTGATTGGCTGAAAGCCGTGGTATTTCAGATCGCATACCACAGGTACTTGTTTACTGTTTCTAATTACGTTGGTAACCAGATAAAAAAAACAATAAGGGAACTCGGGGGGGTTTGTGGTATAAAAACGGCCGATAAACAGCCCTTAGCCATGGGGTATATTGGCCATATACCACACCCCCTCGAGCCTTATTGATTTAATAGATCCTCTAAGATCACCACCCTGCGGTCTTTGTTTCCACGTTCCGCCCCTGCGGAGTGGATTGGACCGGACTCTGCCCGCCTGGCTCTATCAGGCTTTGTCTCAGCTGTTCTGGGTTATTTTGAGAGGTGGACAAAGAGGAATTGGATGGTTGACATACCAGGGGAGACAGACAGGCTGCCCAACCCCACTGCATGGTGGCAGCACTGGGCTGCTGGAGCACAGCATGGTCCCACACTACCCCCTCCCCTCTCTCTCCTCTCATGTTGACATATTGATTGTGCTTAAACACTGTACATAGAAACCAGTTACCATATCTATGCACATACAGTATGCAGTATGCACATACACTTGAGTGTCCCATATAGGCCTTTTTATAGATAGTCGAGGCGTGACACTGCTGTCAAAATAATTGTGATGCGTCTGTCGAAGCGTCTCAAGCTTGCTTGTTGATGCTTACATGAACATCAGATTAGTGTAGAGATTAAAATAATGAATTATTGGCCACTTGCCAGCCAGTCTTGCATCCATGACTCTGCTAAGTGCTTCCAGCTGATTCTATATCTCATATTTATGTCACGGTGAGATAAAGATGAATATTAAGAAAGTATTTTGAGAGTCATGATTGGAGGACCAAAAATGTCCTGTTTAGACAAACGTGTAAGTGAAACGTTTTTTGATTCTGCAGATAGACCAGTCAAAAGTTTGGACACACCGACTCATACAAGGGTTTTTCTTTTTTTTTTACTATTTTCTGCATTGTAGAATAATAGTGAAGACATCAAACTATGAAATTACACATATGGAATCATGTAGTAATCAAAAAAACTGTTAGCCACCCTTTGCCTTGATGACAGCTTTGCACACTATTGGCATTCTCTCAACCAGCTTCACCTGGAATGCTTTTCCAACAGTCTTGAAGGAGTTTCCACATATGCTGACCACTTGTTAGCTGCTTTTCCTTCACTCTGCGGTCCAACTCATCCCAAAACATCTCAATAGCGTTGAGGTCGGGTAATTGTGGAGGCCAGGTCAACTGATGGAGCACTCTGTCAATCTCCTTCTTGGTCAAATAGCCCTTACACAGCCTGGAGGTGTGTTATGGGTCATTGTCCTCTTGAAAAACAAATGATTGTTCCACTAAGCACAAACCAGATGGGATGGCATATCGCTGCAGAATGCTGTGGTAGCCATGCTGGTTAAGTGTGCCTTGAATTCTAAATAAATCACTGATTGTGTCACCAGCAAAGTACCCCGACACCATCACAACTCCCCCTCAATGCTTCACGGTGAGAACCACACATGCTGAGATCATCCGTTCACCTACTCTGCGTCTCACAAAGACACAACTGTTGGAACCAAAAATCTGACTAAATGTCCATTGCTCGTGTTTCTTGCCCCAAGCAAGTATCTTCTTATTATTGGTGTCCTTTAGTAGTGATTTCTTTGCAGCAATTCGACCATGAAGGCTTGATTCACACAGTCTCCTCTCAAAAGTTGATGTTGAGATGTGTCTGTTACTTGAACTCTGTGAAGCATTTATTTGGGCTGCAATTTCTGAGGCTGGTAACTCTAATGAACTTATCCTCTGCAGCGGAGGTAACTCTGGGTCTTCCTTTCCTGTGGCGGTCCTCATCAGAGCCAGTTTCATCATAGCGCTTGATGGTTTTAGTGACTGCACTTGAAGAAACCTTCAAAGTTCTTGAAATGTTCCGTATTGACTGACCTTCATGTTTTAAAGTAAGGATGGCCTGTTGTTTCTCTTTGCTTATTTGAGCTGTTCTTGCCAAAATATGGACTTGGTCTTTTAGCAAATAGGGCTATCTTCTGTATACCCCCCTATCTTGTCACAACACAACTGATTGGCTCAAACGCATTAAGATGGAAAGAAATTCCACAAATTAACTTTTAACAAGGCACACCTGTTCATTGAAATGAATTCCAGGTGACTACCTCATGAAGCTGGTTGAGAGAATGCCAGCTTCAGTGTGTGCAAAGATGTCATCAAGGCAAAGGATGGCTACTTTGAAGAATATGTGGATTCCGTATGTGTTATTTCATAGTTTTGATGTCTTCACTATTATTCTAACATGTAGAAAATAGTAAAAATAAAGAAAAACCCTTGAATGAGTACGTGCATCCAAACTTTTGACTGGTACTGTATGTTCCCCAGTGACTGTGCAGTTTTTTAAATCTTTTGCCATGGTTTGCCCTCCTGTGTGGTTCACAAAAAGGTGACATTTGATTCCCTCGAAGGGTATTTATTTAGCCTCCATAAGACAGGAAACCATACTCTCTTTTACACCCCCACATGTAAAGTCAATGGGCAGAGATGTTGATGATGCCCCTAGACTTGTGTAAAACTTGTGTTAATGGTTAACATCTTAATGTGGTGTTGATTGTTGTTGAATGATTTCCACCAGGATATGTTACCCATGCACTAGCTGTTACTCATCATTCAGACATATGTGAGACTTCCACGTGTGACTCATATTGACAGATAACATGTGGCTAATATAAACAGGAACCTATTCTAGACTTAGACTCAACTCTTGAGTGTGAAGAGAATACTCCCCTCAAGCTGTCTAAGACGGTTATCTACTTGACCCAGTGGCTCTAACCAGCGGTGTAGTGGACGGTCAACACAGAGACATAACCAGGGGGGTAGTGGATGGTCAACACAGAGACATAACCAGCGGTGTAGTGGACGGTCAACACAGAGATATAACCAGGGGGGTAGTGGACAGTCAACAGAGAGACATAACCAGGGGTGTAGTGGACAGTCAACAGAGAGACATAACCAGAGGTGTAGTGGACGGTCAACACAGAGATATAACCAGGGGTGTAGTGGACAGTCAACAGAGAGACATAACCAGGGGTGTAGTGGATAGTCAACACAGAGATATAACCAGGGGGGTAGTGGACAGTCAACAGAGAGACATAACCAGGGGTGTAGTGGACAGTCAACAGAGAGACATAACCAGGGGTGTAGTGGACGGTCAACACAGAGATATAACCAGGGGTGTAGAGGACAGTCAACAGAGAGACATAACCAGGGGTGTAGTGGACAGTCAACAGAGAGACATAACCAGGGGTGTAGTGGACGGTCAACACAGAGACACAACCAGGGGTGTAGTGGATGGTCAACACAGAGACATAACCAGGGGTGTAGTGGACGGTCAACACAGAGACATAACCAGGGGTGTAGTGGATGGTCAACACAGAGACATAACCAGGGGTGTAGTGGACAGTCAACAGAGAGACATAACCAGGGGTGTAGTGGATGGTCAACACAGAGACACAACCAGGGGTGTAGTGGACAGTCAACAGAGAGACATAACCAGGGGTGTAGTGGACAGTCAACAGAGACATCACCAGGGGTGTAGTGGAGGGTCAACACACAGACACATAACCAGGGGTGTAGTGGAGGGTCAGCACAGAGACATAACCAGGGGTGTAGTGGACAGTCAACAGAGACATCACCAGGGGTGTAGTGGATGGTCAACAGAGAGACATAACCAGGGGTGTAGTGGATGGTCAACACAGAGACACAACCAGGGGTGTAGTGGATGGTCAACAGAGAGACATAACCAGGGGTGAAGTGGAGGGTCAACACACAGACACATAACCAGGGGTGTAGTGGAGGGTCAACACACAGACACATAACCAGGGGTGTAGTGGAGGGTCAGCACAGAGACATAACCAGGGGTGAAGTGGATGGTCAACACACAGAGATATAACCAGGGGGGTAGTGGATGGTCAACACAGAGACATAACCAGGGGGGTAGTGGATGGTCAACACAGAGACATAACCAGGGGTGTAGTGGACAGTCAACAGAGAGACATAACCAGGGGGGTAGTGGATGGTCAACACAGAGACATAACCAGGGGTGTAGTGGATGGTCAACACAGAGACATAACCAGGGGTGAAGTGGATGGTCAACACACAGAGACATCACCAGGGGGGTAGTGGATGGTCAACACAGAGACATAACCAGGGGTGTAGTGGATGGTCAACACAGAGACATAACCAGGGGTGTAGTGGATGGTCAACACAGAGACATAACCAGGGGTGAAGTGGATGGTCAACACACAGACACACAGAAATTATATTATTTTATACTAATACAATTGCTCAGAGAAAGAGATTTCGTATCTTTCTCAAAAAAGTAGAGGTCAGAAATATTGACACCCATATAAAGTAGTCAAAAGTTAAGTATTTGGTCACATATATCTAGCACGCAATAATTACATTAAGCTTGTGACTCTACAAACTTGTTGGATTCATTTGCAATTTGTTTTTGGTCTTGTTTCAGATTATTTTATGCCCAATAGAATGGTAATGGTAATTAATGGTAAATAATGTATTGTGTCATTTTGGAGTCACTTTTATTGTAAATAAGAATATAATATGTTTCTAAACACTTCTACATTCATCTGGATGTTACCATGATTACGGAGAAATCCTGAATCAGTGTCAAAGATCATACCCCCAAGACATGCTAATCTCCCTGTTCTTTTTTGGTATATTATTAGGATCCCCATTAGCTGTTCCTGGGTTCCACACAAAACATGAAACATGACAAAATACAGAGCATTAGTAGACAAGAACATCTCATGGACGGAAGTACATATATTTAAAACAAGAAAAACACAACTTAAAGGTTCTGTACTGACTCAATAATGAACAAAAATAAACGCTTCCTGGCCGGCTCTCCTCTCTCCACTGGGATTCTATTACCGGGGCTGAGTCACTGGCTTGCTCGCGCTCTCCCGTGTCGGTAGAGTCACTGACGTGATCTTTCTGTCTGGTTTTGCACCCCTCTCGGGCTTGTGCTGTGGGGAGATCTTCGTGGGCTATACTCTGCCTTGTCTCAGGGTATTAAGTTAGTGGTCTCTTGATATCCCTTTGGTGGTGTGGGGGCTGTGCTTTGACAAAGTGGGAGGGGTTACATCCTGCCTGGTTGGCCCTGTCCGGGGGTTAACTTTAGAAGGGGCCACAGTGTCCCCCGTCAGTCCCCAGTATCTATGCTGTAATAGTCTGTGCCGAGGGACAGGGTCAGTCTGTCCTATCTGGTATAATTCTCCTGTTTGATCTGTTATCCTATGTCACTTTAATCATGTATACATGCTGTTTTACCCACTTCATATGTACATATACACTGTATTCTAGTCAAGGCTCATCATATATAACTACTGCTGTACACACCTTTTCTATTCATATACTGTCCATAATGTCTATACACACACCATTATATATATATATATATATATATATATATATATTCATATACTGTCCATAATGTCTATACACACCATCCTGTCCATATATCTTCCAGACTCAGACATTGCTCGCTCTAATATTTACAGGCATACATTTACCTCTTCTAGTTGTCATTGTACAACTGATTAGGTATCCCCCTTTCCCATATACATATACAGTAAGTATTGTATTTTCTAAGGCAGAAATTAGAGTTGTTTCTCATTTAACCCCTAGATGGCAGTAGCTACTCACATCTTCCCAGACTCATTCCTGACCACCAACCACTGAGAATCGGTGAAACTGATTTCCTTTTGAATCAATGGACTGCTTTGACATTATATTTTGCCCTCCAACAATATATTGTATAAAGCTAATGATTAACACTGTGTTTTTGGTTTCTCTGTTGCTGAACACTTGGTCATGTTAATGTCACTTAGACCACTGTAGCATTGATCTGTGTAAGGAGTTTTCCCTCCTTTGCAAAACTCATGTTTTGTATTCATCCCCTACTGCTTATCATTATGACTAACAGACTGTAGGTTATGTCACATGGTCTATCAATCATTAACCCTGTGTCAAAGTTTTTAAAAAACAGGTCAAAACAATGTTACAATCTACTGTATATTTGTCTTAGTATTTAACAGTTCAGGTACTTAGGTTGTTCCTCAGGGAACCTCACTCTAAGGTTGTTCCTCAGGGAACCTCACTCTAAGGTTGTTCCTCAGGGAACCTCACTCTAAGGTTGTTCCTCAGGGAACCTCACTCTAAGGTTGTTCCTCAGGGAACCTCACTCTAAGGTTGTTCCTCAGGGAACCTCACTCTAAGGTTGTTCCTCAGGGAACCTCACTCTAAGGTTGTTCCTCAGGGAACCTCACTCTAAGGTTGTTCCTCAGGGAACCTCACTCTAAGGTTGTTCCTCAGGGAACCTCACTCTAAGGTTGTTCCTCAGGGAACCTCACTCTAAGGTTGTTCCTCAGGGAACCTCACTCTTAGGTTGTTCCTCAGGGAACCTCACTCTAAGGTTGTTCCTCATCGAACCTCACTCTAAGATTGTTCCTCAGGGAACCTCACTCTAAGGTTGTTCCTCAGGGAACCTCACTCTAAGGTTGTTCCTCAGGGAACCTCACTCTAAGGTTGTTCCTCAGGGAACCTCACTCTAAGGTTGTTCCTCAGGGAACCTCACTCTAAGGTTGTTCCTCAGGGAACCTCACTCTAAGGTTGTTCCTCAGGGAACCTCACTCTTAGGTTGATAATGCTTCTCTCTAAGATGGATGACATATGGGGTTGTAACTTCTTATTCATCATGGATGGTGTTTTATAAAAAAAATTAGGTTAAACACTTGACACGGTGGTCAAATACTCTATCCTCAAGCATAACTTCCCATTCTTCAATGCCGTTGCTTGCACTGGTCCTCTTACTCACCAAGATCCTTACAGCTGTTTTTCTGTACCTTTCCAACGTACATCAATCCGTTTTTGAAAAAGCAGAGGAAAGGAACAAGAGTTGTAGACGTCTGTGGACTGTTCCAGGACAGACCTTGACTGGAAAGAACAAATAAAATACTCCCTATAGCTAAACACGGTCTGATTCCCTGTATTAGTCACAGGTCAGTATTGACTTTCCCACCAATACCAAGAGTGTGCAAAGTTGTCATCAAGGCAAAGGGTGGCTACTTTGAAAAATATATTTTGATTTGTTTAACAGTTCTTTGGGTTACTACATGATTCCATATGTGTTATTTCATGTCTTCAAGTCTTCACTATTACAATGTAGAAAGAGAAACCTTTGAACGAGTAGGTGTGTCCAAACTTTTGACTGGTACTGTATGTATGTACAATGGTAAAATGTGTCTGAGTTATGATTTCAGAGAGTTTCTAATGAAATGTGCCTATGTATAGGAATGGTAAATTGTTGCAATACTTTTGCACACTCATTAAAAAAAAAGTTATTCTTTCACATTTTAACAGGAACGATATCAACATAATATGACTTTTATTAATGCCTGTGTCAGAATATATTATTTAGCATTTACATGATTTCCATCCTCAGAACCAAGGATGGAACCTCCATTTTGTGTCTTTCCTGTCAGTCGCACCAGTCCCTCAGACTCCTGCGTAGGTGCCGTTGTAGAAGAAAGGCCTGTCAGTCACACAGTGACCTACGACTTCTGGGGTCCATCTCTGGACCTTGGGCTTGCCCTCTTTGACTTGCCGGACGATGACGGTACTGCGGGACGCCAGAGAGGGGTCCGCGTCGAAAAAGTTGAAGGGACGCAGGAAGAAGCCCACGGCATTGCCGGGCGTCGCCGTATTGGGGATGTCCTCTGAGTGGGGCACATGCAGGAAGCCCACCGTCACCCAGGCAACCAGGTCCTACACAGGAGACAGGTTGATTGATTAATTGATTGATTGTATTTATTATTTAGTTATTATACAATTATAATGCCATCCAGGGTAGGGAAGCTTCTATTTTGAGTCTGAGAATGAGTTGAGTTATTGGTAACAATAGGTCTCACCTGGTTAATGATGTTTTCATCGTTGCAGATGTAGTCCTCAAAAGACACCACCGGCTCCCAGGGGTCGTTCTGAGTGTAGATACTACTGCTGGTGGGCTCACTGTCCTTGTGTTTGGTCACAGCCAACGGGTATCTACATACAGAGGAAGATAAAGCCACTCTCACCAGTATACATCATATGTAGTGCACTTCAGACTGAATCCGAACTGTCTGACAGTAGATGTCAGATGCTATAATAATCTGAATCCCTCGGCCGTCATTACAGATCACTGCATTCTTCGATACAACTGTAGAGTTATTTTCTACCACGTTGATGGATGCTTTTTTCCTCCGAACAAAAAACAATAACAAATGCTCCTGGGGCAGCAAGTGGTGCTGTTTCGCCTACCTCAGCTTTAAAGGGATAGTACCCATACTACCCCACCATATGATTAGATGGTGCCAATCTTTCCCATACATTGTTGGTAGTGGCCTGCAGATTTCCTCTGTCTACAGTGGGAACTACTCAACAGATGGTGTGGGATGAACTGAAGTTGATTGAGGTATGAAAACATCTGCTAAACTTTGATTTTCAGGGTGAACAGTCCCTTTAGCTGTGTGTTGTCGTTACCTGGACCAGCTGATGCCGTTCTCCTCCATCCAGCCACGGGGCAGCACACTGTTAGCGTGGGAGTTGTACTGGATGCGGTAGCCCTTCTGGTGGCCCCACTTGTTCTTCTCGTTGGGGTTGTAGAAGTGCACGTAGCGGGGGAACTTCTTGCCGAAGCGGAAGGCGGCGCCGCGTTCCGTCTGGTGCTGCGTCTTGACGAGCTTGGATTGGACGACGGAATGTTTATGGCTCCACGGGTTGGTGAAGTTCACATACTTGAGGTTCATCGACTCAAAGCTGTTCTCCCGACCTGGAGCGTTTGACAAAAGCAATCATATTAACGGGGTTAAGCAGGGTTGGGGTCAAGCAGGGTTGGGGTCAAGCAGGGTTGTGGTCAAGCTGGGTTGGGGTCAAGCAGGGTTGGGGTCAAGTAGGACTGGGGTCAAGCAGGGTTGTGGTCAAGTAGGGCTGGGGTCAAGCAGGGTTGGGGTCAAGTAGAGCTGGGGTCAAGTAGGGCTGGGGTCAAGTAGGGCTGGGGTCAAGCAGGGTAGGGGTTAAGCAGAGTTGGGGTCAAGCAGGGTTGGGGTCAAGTAGGGCTGGGGTCAAGCAGGGCTGGGGTTAAGTAGGACTGGGGTCAAGCAGGGTTGGGGTCAAGTAGGGCTGGGTCAAGTAGGGTTGGGGTCAAGTAGGGCTGGGGTCAAACAGGGTTGGGGTCAAGTAGGGCTGGGGTCAAGCAGGGTTGGGGTCAAGCAGAGTTGGGGTCAAGTAGGGTTGGGGTCAAGTAGGGCTGGGGTCAAGCAGGGTTGGGGTCAAGTAGGGCTGGGGTCAAGTAGGTCTGGTGTCAAGTAGGGCTGGTGTTTGCAATTAATTCCATTTCGATTTCAAAAGAAGAATTGAGATGCAATAATGAATGCATTTGAAACCTTTATTGCCCTTTGTTGAGTTTAAATGCAGTGGACCTAGGCATTGAAGTAATGTTCTGATATTGCACAGACTAGGAAAAATCATCACATTTATCAGTTGTATTGCCCATGGCACATGATATGAAAGGTTATTTTGGGTTTCTTGTCAATGATTCATCACAATGGCTGACATAATTTCATGTTGTTGTATTTGGCTGGGAGCAACAATCATAAACCAACCATCTAGGAGCAACACCCATAATGCAATGGTGGACCAAAGATCTAAAATACCTTCAAGAATTTGACATTCTTCCCTAGAAGTCAGATCAAACAGAGGCTAGAACACAAGCCTGTACGTGTGAACATTGTCACCTTATTTCTTTGGTATTTTATTTCCTTTCTATTTTGAAAGTATACCAACCCATGTGTTATTATAAATTGCTGTATTTACATATAGACTGAACTTTGTAGCTTTACAGACAGATAATCAGCAACCATTCACAGAATTACAAAATGTGGTTCCTGAATCCTGAATGACATAATCACACTACCAGATTGATAGAACAGAACTCACCAGCAATATCAAGGTCAACCTTGTAGTGGATGAGATGCGTGTGCAGGTTGCCCAGAACGTAGTTATACACCTTGGACCCGTAGTGTAGTCCGTTAGGCGTGAAGAAAGTGGCGTGGATGTAACCGGTGGCACTGACCCTGGACTCCATCACTCCGTTCTGATAGAAGAGGAAGTCCCAGATGTAGTCGTAGTTATAGACGGTGGAGGTGGTCCGAAGCACCAGCACGTGATTCTCCAGACCCCCGAAAAAGTTGTAGCCCCCTTGGAAGTTATTGTTGAAGTGCCTCCTCAGAGGCATCCCCGTGGTCATCTCAAACACACACAGGGCGTTCTTGTAATGTACAGGCTTGTCCGTATCGTAGTAATGGTGCAGGTCTAGAAAGGTGGCGATTTCAGGGCAGTCGATGCCAGGCGCCAGCTCGTAGTCATGGGTGCCCATGACCCAGCCGGCGTCAATGTATTTGGTCTGCATGGCGGCGGGGGTGTCGCCTGAATAGAAGGCAATGGCCTCCTGGAGACTGACCTCGTAGGCGATGCGCTCTCCGTTGAAGCGCAGGTCGAAGATCTGGAGGCCGGCGGAGGAGCGTACACGGAAGGCGAAGGACCAGCCAGCATATTCCACAAAGTTCCCATCCACATGGTAGCGAGGGCCTTGGGGCTCCACCAGCTTGGGCCCGTGGATGTCAGTGCGGCGGTTGCTGTGCCCACGGGGAATGTAAGTGGAGTACAAGTCCTCGTTGTCATGGTCAGGAAGTTTGACTTTCTCCAGCGTTCCTTTCTCGTATTGTTCCGCCAGTTCCTCCACCTTGTCAAAGTACTGGCCATTGTACCACACCTTCTCCACCGTCCAGCGCTCAGGGTCCAGGTCTTTATGATTCACAAGGACCTCAAAGCCCACAGGATGGATGAAGTAGCCCTCCACAAACTTCTGCAGCATGATCCAGGTCCTCCTCTCACCCGACTCCAAACCACGGGGTGCAATGTCAGAGAACGTCAGGCAGCGGTCGGTACAGTTGTGGAAGGAAAATCCCCCCGTGGTCTCAAACAGCACCTTGTGGACCTTGGCGGTGATCTTTTGCAAGATGTCGATGATGTGCGAGTACTCAGCCACTGTAATGGGCCGTGACTCAAACCGAATGGGCTTGTCTACCTTGAAGGTCTTCTCCCTGTACGAAGTAGGAAAGGGAAGTGGACTTACGATGATCTCAGTGATGTTGGGCTGGGACTGGTTCCCGAAACTGCACCACCACCCTGGCCTGGCGCGTGGGCTTGGCCTGGCCCCGGTTCAGGGCCCTCAGTGCCTTGTGCTTGCGTGGCAGGTGGAGTTCCATCAGCAGAATGCTATTCTTCTTCAGGGACTTGCCCCGGGCCGCTGTCAGACCCAGCTTTGGCTTTCCTTGCAGGTAGTCCCGGACATGGCGCATCTCATTGGGGGTCAGGTTGGCGAACATTGATACCCCGTGGTGAGCCCACTCCCGACCACGGTCAGCTTCACACACATCCAGAGCGAGCAGCACCAGCAGACAGAAGCACCTCATGGCCATGTCTACTGAGACCCAACTGGGAGAGAAGACAGACAGTGCAGAATGTGTTCTTATAGTCACCAACCTGTTGTTTTTCCTGTTCGACCCTTGCACTTGAGCTATTAAGCTATGTCTGAAGCTTATCTAATAAAAGCACTTGAGTAAACCCTCTACTGATCTTATAGCCTTCTCTGTTTCATCCAGTGCTTCCAACGCTGAAAAGAAAAACATACTTTACAGCATATCTGGCATCCAGATACAGACATATTCCCCCCACACCCGTTCTCTCCACATCGGGCAACGCAACCTTCCTCCTCCTTCTCCTCCTCCTCCTCCTTCTCCTCCTCCTCCTCCTCCTCCTCCTCCCCAGGTGAATCTGGGATTTATGTTTTACAGTTGCCTCTTTCAAACAGTTAGATGTTATAACATGCTCCTTTAACCCTATTTATGTAATATTGCGATATGCTGCGATGAGGCTGAACTTAAAAAGCATGTAAATCAGTGCGCTGTAGGCAATGCATGCCTTTGCAACAAAGAAACTGACCTACCTACGGTATGCACTTCAAATGTTGAAGGGCACAGAGTGAAACAATGTTGCTTTATCCAGAACCAGAACAGCCCAAGCAGTTGAATCCGTCCCGTTGCAGTCCCAATGGAAGATACCTAGTATGACAACAGGGCTCAATGAACAGATGTTTATATATAACCTTCTGCTTGGCAGCGATGGAATGTGATTGGTCAACAAGGGATTTTAAAAGTGTTGACATCTCAGGAGTGCTGTATAAATAATTAATTCCACTGGTCTGCGTGTGAAGAGGCTCCCAGGCAAAATTAGAATCAAGTGGTTTTGAACTGATTCCATTAGTGTGGAATGCTGATGTCAATTTACTGCATCTAATAAGTCAAATATTTATCTTGGTAGAGGATAGTGGTTCATTACACATGAGTAATGCTCCCCTAACATGCAGGAGGTCTGAGATACTCTGCTGCTCACACAGAGTCTGGAAAATGAATGTAACTGTTATGCTGGTGAATGAGGACCCAAAAGCGACGTAATAGAAACAGTCTTTATTCCAGTATTAAACAAACAATATTCTCCTGGATATTATCAAAGGTAAATCCAAAACAGGAAACTGAAATCCTCTCGTCAGTAGAGAGGAACGACTGGAGACGCGACCACAGACTGCAGGTCGCTTCAGGAAGGCACAGGCCGTAGCTGACATAGACACCTGCTCACACGCAGCATCTGAAGAAGGCAAAAACACGACAGGGCGGAACAAGGACACAGAACAGCAAACATCAAACAAGAATCCGACAAGGACAGAAGCGGAAAACAGAGGGAGAAATAGGGACTCTAATCAGAGGGCAAAAATAGGGGACAGGTGTGAAAGAGTAAATGAGGTCGTTAGGAGAATGAGAAACAGCTGGGAGCAGGAACGGAACGATAGAGAGAGAGAGCGGGAGAGGGAGAGAGGGAGGAGGAGAGAGAGGGAAAGAAAGAGGGAAAGAACCTAATAAGACCAGCAGAGGGAAGCACAGGGACAAGACATGATGATCAAAGACAAAACATGACAGTACCCCCCCACTCACCGAGCGCCTCCTGGCGCACTCGAGGAGGAACCCTGGCGGCAACGAAGGAAATCATCAATCAACGAACGGTCCAGCACATCCCGAGATGGAACCCAACTCCTCTCCTCAGGACCGTAACCCTCCCAATCCACTAAGTACTGGTGACCACGTCCCCGAGAACGCATGTCCATGATCTTCCGTACCTTGTAAATAGGTGCGCCCTCGACAAGGACGGGGGGGGGGGGAGGGAAGACGAACGGGGGCGCGAAGAAAAGGCTTGACACAAGAGACATGGAAGACAGGGTGGACGCGACGAAGATGTCGCGGAAGAAGCAGTCGCACAGCGACAGGATTGACGACCTGAGAGACACGGAACGGACCAATGAACCGCGGAGTCAACTTGCGAGAAGCTGTCGTAAGGGGAAGGTTACGAGTGGAAAGCCACACTCTCTGACCGCGACAATACCTAGGACTCTTAATCCTACGTTTATTGGCGGCTCTCACAGTCTGCGCCCTGTAACGGCAAAGTGCAGACCTGACCCTCCTCCAGGTGCGCTCACAACGTTGGACAAAAGCCTGAGCGGAGGGAACGCTGGACTCGGCGAGCTGGGACGAGAACAGAGGAGGCTGGTACCCAAGACTACTCTGAAATGGAGATAGCCCGGTAGCAGACGAAGGAAGCGAGTTGTGAGCGTACTCAGCCCAGGGGAGCTGTTCTGCCCAAGACGCAGGGTTTCGAAACGAAAGGCTGCGTAATATGCGACCAATCGACTGATTGGCCCTTTCTGCTTGACCGTTAGACTGGGGATGAAACCCGGAAGAGAGACTGACGGAAGCACCAATCAAACGACAGAACTCCCTCCAAAACTGTGACGTGAATTGCGGGCCTCTGTCTGAAACGGCGTCTAACGGGAGACCATGAATTCTGAACACATTCTCAATGATGATTTGTGCCGTCTCCTTAGCGGAAGGAAGCTTAGCGAGGGGAATGAAATGTGCCGCCTTAGAGAACCTATCGATAACCGTAAGAATCACAGTCTTCCCCGCAGACGAAGGCAGACCGGTAATAAAGTCTAAGGCGATGTGAGACCAAGGTCGAGAAGGAATGGGAAGCGGTCTGAGACGACCGGCAGGAGGAGAGTTACCTGACTTAGTCTGCGCGCAGTCCGAACAAGCAGCCACGAAACGGCGCGTGTCCCGCTCCTGAGTAGGCCACCAAAACCGCTGGCGAATAGAAGCAAGCGTACCCCGAACGCCGGGGTGGCCAGCTAACTTGGCAGAATGAGCCCACTGAAGAACAGCCAGACGAGTAGAGACAGGAACGAACAGAAGGTTACTAGGACAAGCGCGCGGCGACGCAGTGTGAGTGAGTGCTTGCTTTACCTGTCTCTCAATTCCCCAGACAGTCAACCCGACAACACGCCCTTCAGGGAGAATCCCCTCGGGGTCGGTAGAAGCCACAGAAGAACTAAAGAGACGGGATAAGGCATCAGGCTTGGTGTTCTTATTTCCCGGGCGATAGGAAATCACGAACTCGAAACGAGCGAAAAACAACGCCCAACGAGCTTGACGTGCATTAAGTCGTTTGGCAGAACGGATGTACTCAAGGTTCTTATGGTCAGTCCAAACGACAAAAGGGACGGTCGCCCCCTCCAACCACTGTCGCCATTCGCCTATGGCTAAGCGGATGGCGAGCAGTTCGCGGTTACCCACATCATAGTTGCGTTCCGATGGCGACAGGCGATGAGAAAAGTAAGCGCAAGGATGGACCTTATCGTCAGACTGGAAGCGCTGGGACAGAATGGCTCCCACGCCCACCTCTGAAGCGTCAACCTCGACAATGAATTGTTTAGTGACGTCAGGAGTAACAAGGATAGGGGCGGATGTAAAACGCTTCTTGAGGAGATCAAAAGCTCCCTGGGCGGAACCGGACCACTTAAAGCAAGTCTTGACAGAAGTCAGAGCTGTGAGAGGGGCAGCCACTTGACCGAAATTACGAATGAAACGCCGATAGAAATTAGCGAAACCGAGAAAGCGCTGCAACTCGACACGTGACTTAGGAACGGGCCAATCGCTGACAGCCTGGACCTTAGCGGGATCCATCTGAATGCCTTCAGCGGAAATAACAGAACCGAGAAATGTGACAGAGGAGACATGAAAGGCGCACTTCTCAGCCTTCACGTAGAGACAATTCTCTAAAAGGCGCTGGAGTACACGTAGAACGTGCTGAACATGAATCTCGAGTGACGGTGAAAAAATCAGGATATCGTCAAGGTAAACGAAAACAAAGATGTTCAGCATGTCTCTCAGTACATCATTAACTAATGCCTGAAAGACAGCTGGAGCATTAGCGAGACCGAACGGCAGAACCCGGTATTCAAAATGCCCTAACGGAGTGTTAAACGCCGTTTTCCACTCGTCCCCCTCTCTGATGCGTACGAGATGGTAAGCGTTACGAAGGTCCACCTTAGTAAAGAACCTGGCTCCCTGCAGAATCTCGAAGGCTGACGACATAAGGGGAAGCGGATAACGATTCTTAACCGTTATGTCATTCAGCCCTCGATAATCCACGCAGGGGCGCAGAGTACCGTCCTTCTTCTTAACAAAGAAAAACCCCGCTCCGGCGGGAGAGGAAGAAGGCACCACGGTACCGGCGTCGAGAGAAACAGACAGATAATCCTCGAGAGCCTTACGTTCGGGAGCCGACAGAGAGTATAGTCTACCCCGAGGGGGAGTGGTCCCCGGAAGGAGATCAATACAACAATCATACGACCGGTGAGGAGGAAGAGAGTTGGCTCTGGACCGACTGAAGACCGTGCGTAGATCATGATATTCCTCCGGCACTCCTGTCAAATCACCAGGTTCCTCCTGAGTAGAGGGGACAGAAGAAACAGGAGGGATAGCAGACATTAAACACTTCACATGACAAGAAACGTTCCAGGATAGGATAGAATTACTAGACCAATTAATAGAAGGATTATGACATACTAGCCAGGGATGACCCAAAACAACAGGTGTAAAAGGTGAACGAAAAATCAAAAAGGAAATGGTCTCACTGTGGTTACCAGATACTGTGAGGGTTAAAGGTAGTGTCTCACATCTGATACTGGGGAGAGGACTACCATCTAAGGCGAACATGGGCGTGGGCTTCCCTAACTGTCTGAGAGGAATGTCATGTTTCCGAGCCCATGCTTCGTCCATAAAACAACCCTCAGCCCCAGAGTCTATCAAGGCACTGCAGGAAGCAGCCGAACCGGTCCAGCGTAGATGGACCGACAAGGTAGTACAGGATCTTGATGGAGAGACCTGAGTAGTAGCGCTCACCAGTAGCCCTCCGCTTACTGATGAGCTCTGGCTTTTACTGGACATGACATGACAAAATGTCCAGCAGAACCGCAATAGAGGCAAAGGCGGTTGGTGATTCTCCGTTCCCTCTCCTTAGTCGAGATGCGAATACCTCCCAGCTGCATGGGCTCAGTCTCTGAGCCGATGGGAGGAGATGGTTGAGATGCGGAGAGGGGAAACACCGTTAACGCGAGCTCTCTTCCACGAGCTCGGTGACGAAGATCTACCCGTCGTTCTATGCGGATGGCGAGTGCAATCAAAGAGTCCACGCTGGAAGGAACCTCCCGGGAGAGAATCTCATCCTTAACCTCAGCGTGGAGTCCCTCCAGAAAACGAGCGAGCAACGCCGGCTCGTTCCAGTCACTGGATGCAGCAAGAGTGCGAAACTCTATAGAGTAATCCGTTATGGATCGATCACCTTGACATAGGGAAGCCAGGGCCCTGGAAGCCTCCTTCCCAAAAACTGAACGATCAAAAACCCGTATCATCTCCTCTTTAAAGTTCTGATAAACGTTAGAACACTCAGCCCTTGCCTCCCAGATAGCTGTGCCCCACTCCCGAGCCCGACCAGTAAGGAGTGATATGACGTAAGCGATCCGAGCTCTCTCTCTTGAGTATGTGTTGGGCTGGAGAGAGAACACAATATCACACTGGGTGAGAAAGGAGCGACACTCAGTGGGCTGCCCAGAGTAACATGGTGGGTTATTAACCCTAGGTTCCGGAGACTCGGAAGACCAGGAAGTAGCTGGTGGCACGAGACGAAGACTCTGAAACTGTCCTGAGAGATCGGAGACGTGAGCGGCCAGGGTCTCAACGGCATGACGAGCAGCAGACAATTCCTGCTCGTGTCTGCCGAGCATTGCTCCCTGGATCTCGACGGCAGTGTTGCGAGAATCCGTAGTCGCTGGGTCCATTCTTGGTCGGATTCTTCTGTTATGCTGGTGAATGAGGACCCAAAAGCGACGTAATAGAAACAGTCTTTATTCCAGTATTAAACAAACAATGATTCTCCTGGATATTATCAAAGGTAAATCCAAAACAGGAAACTGAAATCCTCTCGTCAGTAGAGAGGAACGACTGGAGACGCGACCACAGACTGCAGGTCGCTTCAGGAAGGCACAGGCCGTAGCTGACATAGACACCTGCTCACACGCAGCATCTGAAGAAGGCAAAAACACGACAGGGCGGAACAAGGACACAGAACAGCAAACATCAAACAAGAATCCGACAAGGACAGAAGCGGAAAACAGAGGGGGAAATAGGGACTCTAATCAGAGGGCAAAAATAGGGGACAGGTGTGAAAGAGTAAATGAGGTCGTTAGGAGAATGAGAAACAGCTGGGAGCAGGAACGGAACGATAGAGAGAGAGAGCGGGAGAGGGAGAGAGGGAGGAGGAGAGAGAGGGAAAGAAAGAGGGAAAGAACCTAATAAGACCAGCAGAGGGAAGCACAGGGACAAGACATGATGATCAAAGACAAAACATGACAGTAACACTTTCACTGTATGCTCATTAAGGATTATTCACACCACAATTGGTTTAATGAACTCCCATTGTGAGTCTGTGGATTTCACTGTTTCAACGAGGAAATGATGTGGTATTACAAACCTCTTGGATGCATACAACAGTGTGACAGTTTACATTTTTACTAGTTATTTTATTTACTGTTCACACTACCTAGTTATTTTATTTACTGTTCACACTACCTAGTTATTTTATTTACTGTTCACTACCTAGATATTTTAGTTACTGGACTGTTCACACTACCTAGTTATTTTATTTACTGTTCACACTACCTAGTTATTTTATTTACTGTTCACTACCTAGTTATTTGAGTTACTGGACTATTCACTCTGCCTAGTTATTTGAGTTACTTTTCCCTCTGCCTAGTTATTTGAGTTACTTTCCCCTCTGCCTAGTTATTTGAGTTACTTTCCCCTCTGCCTAGTTATTTGAGTTACTTTCCCCTCTGCCTAGTTATTTGAGTTACTTTCCCCTCTGCCTAGTTATTTGAGTTACTTTCCCCTCTGCCTAGTTATTTGAGTTACTTTTCCGTCTGCCTAGTTATTTTAGTTACTTTCCCCTCTGCCTAGTTATTTGAGTTACTTTTCCGTCTGCCTAGTTATTTTAGTTACTTTTCCCTCTGCCTAGTTATTTGAGTTACTTTCCCCTCTGCCTAGTTATTTTAGTTACTTTCCCCTCTGCCTAGTTATTTTAGTTACTTTCCCCTCTGCCTAGTTATTTTAGTTACTTTTCCCTCTTCCTAGTGCTTGGCAAGTTTCACAGGATGTGTGTATATTATTCTTAAATGACCATGCAAAATATTGCCAACGTGATGTTGGTGAAAACAGCCTGGTGTAAGCAAACATACCATTTTATGATAATGGTGAAAACAGCCTGTTATAACAAATATAAAACGTCCTGTACCTTCTAGAAACCATCCAGTGGAGGTTACGGCTATTGTGGAACTCGGGCACATTGTGTTGTCTCTGTTCTCATACAAAACCTGTGGACATCATATGAAATCCTCAATGTCATTTGTTTCTTCAGTCTATAAAGGAAAATACAAGATAATCAGTGTCTATACAATTGACAGGACATTATATAGAGTAGTATGTGTTTGCACTGCTGTGTATATTGGCACCAAACTTGTATTTACATATATTGTTTTGATATTGCAAATGTTAGTGCTGCATGACTTTGTGAACCTGCCATCACAGCCCCCCTCACTATCACAATGCTAATAACATAAGGGGACTGTGGCTTTGCAGGTCTATCAACTGGGTTAGTTCTGGTATAACCAATATGTTCCACAACAAATCACTATGGCATCCTAATGACCTTCAACTACATTATATAAATATCTGACATTTGATCATCCTGCTGTTTCAGGAATTTTCCTGCACGGCAGGAAATGCAAGCTTGTAGTCTATTTGAGGTTTAAAATGGCTTCTAGCGTTTGGTATTTCCACTTTAATTTGCCCTAATGAAAAATTGATCAAATCCTACAAAAAAACGTCCATTAATTATTATTATCCTGTTGCTGTAGGATTATTTTCTCCTGTGTGAAACTGGTTCAAATTAAGATGTGACATCTGTATCCTCTGCAATGCAACTAATTAATCAATGGATTTTTTTATCTTTGATTATTACATACTCTCTGAAATAAACCCTATGAGTTAATAATGTCCTTCATAACATTGATAACATCTGAGAAGAAAAAAACCCAAAATGAGGAAATAATGAACAGGAACAGAAGTCGTGGGGATAGAGAACTGTGAATGAAAAAATAAATCAAAGTGTGATGATTTCATATGTTGATCATCTTTGACACCGTTAACCTTTCTCTGTGTCGTGCAGGCTTATTGTGGTTTGTACCACTTTGCCAGTTTGAAATGCCTCTCCATCTCAAGCAGATACTTCTTGTTATTAACATTGGACGTTATTCTGACGTTTTTGTACATTCTGGAGAACCACAACAATGCTGGCTGTTTCCTGCCAGTGATGGGTTGGTCCTGTTTACAGATGGTTTTTCATATTAATCTCCTCTAATGATTTAACTGATGAAAGGACACAGCTGTTTAATTTCCAGAGAAATACGAGCTATGGTCCATACAAAATACCAACGTCACATCCCACTGGTATTTAAAAAATCTTATTCTATATCTACTCTGTTATCTACAATGTCTACTCTGTTATCTACTATATCTACTCTGTTATCTACTATATCTACAATGTCTTCTCTGTATCTACTATTGTCAAGTTCGTCATAGTGATGAGACCAAGGCGCAGCGTGATATGAATACATTCTTCTTTTAATAAAGAAAGAACACTAAACAAACTAAAAAATTAACAAAACAAACGTGAAGCTATACACAACGAGTGCTGAAACAGGCATTTACACATAGACAAGAACCCACAAAACCAAAATGGAAAATGGCAACCTAAATATGATCCCCAATCAGAGACAACGATAAACAGCTGTCTCTGATTGGGAACCAAATCAGGCCACCATAGACCTACAATATGCCTAGACTAACGAACACCCCATGACATACAAAAACCCTAGACAAGTCAAACAAGCATACCCACCACATTCACACCCTGACCTGACCAAAATAATACAGAAAACATAGATAACTAAGGTCAGGGCGTGACAACTATATCTACTCTGTTATCTACTATATCTACTCTGTTATCTACTATATCTACTCTGTTATCTCAAATCAAATTGTATTTGTAATATGTCCCGAATACAACAGGTGTAGACCTTACAGAGAAATGCTTACTTACAAGCCCTTAAACAACTTTTTAAGAAGTTAAGAAAAATAAGTAAAAAAATAGAAAATAAAAGTAACAAGTATTTAAACAGCAGCAGTAAAATAACAATTGCGAGGCTATATACTATATCTACTCTGTTATCTACTATATCTACTCTGTTATCTACTATATCTACTCTTATCTACTGAGTTATCTACTATACCTACTCTGTTATCTACTATACCTACTCTGTTATCTAGTATACCTCCTCTGTTATCTACTATATCTACTGAGTTATCTACTATATCTACTCGGTTATCTACTATATCGACTCTGGTATCTACTATATCTACTCTGTTCTCTACTACATCTACTCTGGTATCTACTGTATCTACTCTGTTATCTACTATATCTACTCTGTTGTCTGCTATATCTACTCAGTTATCTATTATATCTACTCGGTTATCTACTATATCTACTCAGTTATCTAGTATATCTACTCTGTTATCTACTATATCTACTCTGTTGTCTGCTATATCTACTCAGTTATCTATTATATCTACCCGGTTATCTACTATATCTACTCGGTTATCTACTATATATACTCGGTTATCTACTATATCTACTGTGTCATCTACTATATTATCTACTATAAACACACTGTATCTACTATATCTGTGTTATTTCATATATGTTATCCTATATCTACTGTTTTATCTACTATATCTGTTGTATCTACTATATCTGTTTTTTCTACTATGCTATCTACAAATAACTATTTACTATATCTACTGTCTTTTCCGTATCTACAATATCTACTGTTATCTACTATATATACACTCTGTTATCTACTATATCTACTGTGTTTTCCGTATCTACAATATCTACTATATATACACTCTATCTACTATATCTACTTTGTTGAAAAAATAAATACATTAAAGTGTAAGGATTTTGTATTTTGATCATCTTTGACACCGTTAACCTTTCTCTGTGTCGTGCAGGCTTATTATGGTTTGTACCACTTTGCCAGTTTGAAATGCCTCTCCATCTCAAGCAGATACTTCTTGTTATTAACATTGGACGTTATTCTGACGCTTTTGTACATTCTGGAGAACCACAACAATGCTGGCTGTTTCCCGTCAATGATGGGTTGGTCCTGTTTACAGATGGTTTTTCATATTAATCTCCTCTAATGATTTAACTGATGAAAGGACACAGCTGTTTAATTTCCAGAGAAATACAAGCTAAGGTCCTTACAAAATACCAACGTCACATCCCACTGGTATTTAAAAAAATCTTATTCTATATCTACTCTGTTATCTACAATGTCTACTCTGTTATCTACTATATCTACTCTGTTATCTACTATATCTACAATGTCTTCTCTGTATCTACTATTGTCAAGTTCGTCATAGTGATGAGACCAAGGCGCAGCGTGATATGAATACATTCTTCTTTTAATAAAGAAAGAACACTAAACAAACTAACAAAATAACTAAACGAACGTGAAGCTATACACAACGAGTGCTGAAACAGGCATTTACACATAGACAAGAACCCACAAAACCAAAATGGAAAATGGCAACCTAAATATGATCCCCGATCAGAGACAACGATAAACAGCTGTCTCTGATTGGGAACCAAATCAGGCCACCATAGACCTACAATATGCCTAGACTAACAAACACTCTAGACATACAAAAACCCTAGACAAGACAAATAAGCATACCCACCCTCGTCACACCCTGACCTGACCAAAATAATACAGAAAACATAGATAACTAAGGTCAGGGCGTGACAACTATATCTACTCTCTTATCTACTATTTCTACTCTGTTATCTACTATATCTACTCTGTTATCTACTATAACTACTCTGTTATCTCAAATCAAATTGTATTTGTAATATGTCCCGAATACAACAGGTGTAGACCTTACAGAGAAATGCTTACTTACAAGCCCTTAAACAACGTTTTAAGAAGTTAAGAAAAATGAGTAAAAAAATAGAAAATAAAAGTAACAAGTATTTAAACAGCAGCAGTAAAATAACAATTGCGAAGCTATATACTATATCTACTCTGTTATCTACTATATCTACTCTGTTATCTACTATATCTCCTCGGTTATCTACTATATCTACTCTGTTATCTACTATATCTACTCTGTTATCTACTATATCTACTGTGTCATCTACTATATTATCTACTATAAACACACTGTATCTACTATATCTGTGTTATTTCATATATGTTATCTACTATATCTACTCTGTTATCTACTCTTATCTACTGGGTTATCTACTATACCTACTCTGTTATCTACTATACCTACTCTGTTATCTACTATATCTACTCTGTTAACTACTATACCTACTGAGTTATCTATTAGATCTACTCGGTTATCTACTATATCTACTCTGTTATGTACTATACCTACTCTGTTATGTACTATACCTACTCTGTTATCTACTATACCTACTCTGTTATCTACTATATCTACTCTGTTATCTACTATATCTACTCGGTTATCTACTATATCTACTGAGTTATCTACTATATCTACTCTGTTATCTACTATATCTACTCTTATCTACTGAGTTATCTACTATATCTACTCTGTTGTCTACTATATCTACTCTTATCTACTGAGTTATCTACTATATCTACTCTGTTATCTACTATATCTACTCGGTTATCTACTATATCTACTGAGTTATCTACTATATCTACTCTTATCTACTGAGTTATCTACTATATCTACTCTGTTGTCTACTATATCTACTTGATGTTCTGTGGAAACAAAGTCGTTTCTGTAATCAAGTGTTTCAGTGCTTTTAATGGTAATCCTGTGTGAGAGTAGACTCAGCTCTCTCTCTGGTGACCAGTACATCTGGTTGAGGGGCCGTGGAGTATGTCTCTAAAATGGCTGCCATGCTCCAGATGAGCGTTACAGGCAGTCAGGGCTTTGGTGGCAGTTGTGTTCGCTCTGGGGGTCAAAGGGTCAGGCCAGGGATATTTACCAGGAAAAAGACCCTGCCGTTCTTCACGAAACGCCTTTCTTAATAGGATTAGTAACAGCACAAACATATCCCTCCATCCATGAATGAGGTCTCCCTCTCTTTACCTGTCCCTACTAGGTGTCACCCACTTCCTTTTCCTTCCTCCTCCTTCCTCAGCCCCCATCCTGCTATGTTCTGTACTGTTGGACAGGCAGGAGTCACCGAGTGTCACCATCCTCTGTCTGGTGGCCAATGGTGGCCCTTCCAGCTATGCCCCTCAGACCGCTGTTGGACAGGCAATATGGCCAACCGGTGGCTTCAAAGCCTCTCAATGGACAAAACATTCCATCTGCAATCCAGGGATTATATACTGTTCATCATCGGTAAACTCTGAAAACTTTTGGTTGACGTAGAAAATAAAGGCGTTGTTGGACTCTGGAGCAGACCCCCTCTACTTGGACCTTCCAGCTAAGCACAAGCATGATGGATGGTGGGTTCGATTCCTGGTAACACCCATATGTAAAAGATGTATGCATCCATGACTGTAAGTCTCTTTAGTAGAAAAGCAACTGCTAAATGGCATATATCATTACATTATTAATTCCATTTCATGTTGTTTATCACCACTCTAGGCACTGGTGTAAACACACAGTGGAGGAAAGAGTGGACCAGATTTCCCCCCGTCTGGAGTGTGAGGTGGACTGTTCCGAGGTGTGTCAATACAACATGCAGGACTGGAGGCTGGAAGTAGACAGGATGCGCCACAAACACGGGGGGATGACGACATTGAACTGTACTACAAACAACTGGGTCCCAAGGCTGTCTGCTTCTTACCCAAGTCAGGAGATAACCAATCACATTACTAGGACTCCAAAATGTTCAATAATGATACCAAATCTATTTGCATCGAGCTTGATGACTGTGGGCATTTTTGCTTACTTTTGTTCTAAATAGAGACTGCTGGAAGGGCTATGGGTCATATTAGACTGTGTAAAAATTATGGAAAGGGGTTTTCGATGCCCCCAAAAATGGGAGGACTCCCAGACCCCCCGCTGAGTTATGTCCTCCCCACTTCTAAAACCAAACTCCTGATAAATACATATACAGTACCAATCAAAAGTTTGGACACACTGACTCATTCAAGGGTTTTTCTTTATTTTTAGTATTATAGAATAATAGTGAAGATAGTGAAGACATCAAACTATGAACTCATATGGAATCATGTAGTAACCAAAGAAGTGTTAAAAAAATCTCAACCAGCTTCATGAGGTATTCACTTTGAATTAACAGGTGTTAAAAGTACATTTGGAGAATTTCTTTCCTTCTTAATGCGTTTGACTCAATTAGTTGTTTTGTGACAAGGTAGGGGGTGATATACAGAAGAAAGCCCTATTTTGTAAAATACAAAGAACAAGAAAAGCTCAAATAAGCAAAGAGAAAATGACAGGCCAACATTACTTTAAGACGTGGTCAGTCAATCTGGAACATTTCAAGTGCATTCGCAAAAACCATCAAGTGCTACATTATGATGAAACTGGCTCTCATGAGGACCGCCACAGGAAAGGAAGACCCAGAGTGACCTCTGCTGCAGAGGATAAGTTCATTAGAGTTACCAGCCTCAAAAATTCCAGCCCAAATAAATGCTTCACAGAGTTCAAGTAACAGACACATCTCAACGTCAACTGTTCAGAGGACACTGCGTGAATCACGCCTTCCTGGTTGAATTGCTGCAAAGAAACCACAACTAAAGGACACCAATAAGAAGAAGAGACTTGCTTGGGCATAGAAATACGAGAAATGGACATTAGACCGGTGCAAATCTGTCCTTTGGTCTGACGATTGCGAATTTGAGATTTTTGGTTCCATCCACCATGTCTTTGTGATACGCAGAGTAGGTGAACGGATGATCTCTGTATGTGTGGTTCCCACCGTGACGATGAAGGACAAGGTATGGTGGTGTGGGGTTTTGCTGATGACACTGTCTGTGATTTACTTAGAATTCAAGGCACACTTATCCAGCATGGCTACCACAGTATTCTGCAGCGATACGCCAAGCCCATCTGATTTGTGGGACTATCATTTGTTTTTCAACAGGACAATGACCCAACACACCTCCAGGCTATGTAAGGGATATGTGACATCAGATGACCTGAACTCCACAATCACCAAACCTCAACTCAATTGAGATGGTTTGGGATGAGTTGGACTGCAGAGTGTAGGAAAAGCAGCCAACAAGTGCTCAGCATATGTGGGAACTCCTTCAAGACTGTTGGAAAAGCATTCCAGGTGAATCTGGTTGAGAGAATGCCAAGAGTGTGCAGAGCTGTCATCAAGGCAAAGGGTGTTTTACTTTGAAGATTCTCAAATATATTTTGTTTTGTTTAACACTTTTTTGGTTACCACATGATTCCATATGTGTTTTTTCATAATCTTGATGTCTGCACTATAATTCTACAATATAGTAAAAAAAAAAAAAACTCGAATGGATAGGTGTTCTAACATTTTTGACCGGCAGTGTGTATAATATACATGTCTGTCTTAACAATAACATTGTCTGAGTTAGTAAACTTTAAAAAAAAAAGTTGTCATATAGCAGACGCTCTTATCTAGAGTGACTTTCTTATTCGGAAAGTTTTAATTTTGATTTATTTTACCTTTTTTTAACCAGGTAGGCCAGTTGAGAACAAGTTCTCATTTACAACTGCGACCTGGCCAAGATTAAGCAAAGCAGTGCGACAAAAACAAGAACACAGAGTTTCATATAAACAAACGTAAAGTCAATAACACAAAAGAAAAGAAAAATATAAAAATCTATGTACAGCGTGTGCAAATGTAGAAGAGTAGAGAGGTAGGCAATAAATAGGTCCTAGAGGCGAAAATAATTACAATTTAGCATTAATACTGGAGTGATAGATGTGCAGATGATGATGTGCAAGTAGAGATACTTGGGGTGCAAAAGAGCAAGATGGTAAGTAATAATATGGGGATGAGGTAGTCAGGTGTGCTATTTACAGATTGGCTGTGTACAGGTACAGTGATCGGTAAGCTGCGCAGACAGCTGATGCTTAAAGTTAGAGAGGGAGATATGACTCCAGCTTCAGAGATTTTTGCAATTTGTTCCAGTCATTGGCAGCAGAAAACTGAAAGGAAAGGCGACCAAAGGAAGTGTTGGCTTTGGGGATGACCAGTGCAATCTACCTGCTGGAGACGGAATGACTTGATTAGTGTAGTGGTAGCTGGCTACATAGTTGTCTTTGCTATCTTTGTATCTAAGATAATTGTGTAGCTTAGAGTTGGTTAGAGTAATTATTCGGTTAACTAGCCAGCTATTTTCGTCCGCCGCGCTGCGCTGCCGTCTCCTATCTAGTCAACACTGCTAGCTAACACTGCTAGCTAGCCAACCTCTACCGAATAGCAGCACTGTAGAAACTCACATTACAACTTACATTACAACGGAACGACTTGATTAGCGTAGTGTTAGCTAGCTACATAGTTGTCTTTGCTGTCCTTGTATCCAAGATAATTGTGTAGTTTTGAGAAATTGTCGAGGTTACCTAGCCAGTTAGAGGTTACCTAGCCAGCTACACGTTCAAACAAAGTCAACAACGCAGCCACTGCTAGCCAGCCTACTTCACCGACAGCAGTACTATATCATTTTAGTCAATAAGATTTTATTTTATTTTTGCAACGTAAGCTTAACTTCCTGAACATTCGAGACGTGTAGTCCACTTGTCATTCTAATCTCCTTTGCATTAGCGTAGCCTCTTCTGTAGCCTGTCAACTATGTGTCTGTCTATCCCTCTTCTCTCCTCTCTGCACAGACCATACAAACGCTTCACACCGCGTGGCCGCTGCCATTCTAACCTGGTGGTTCCAGCGCGCACGACCCACGTGGAGTTCCAGGTCTCCGGCAGCCTCTGGAACTGCCGATCTGCGGCCAACAAGGCAGAGTTCATCTCAGCCTATGCGTCCCTCCAGTCCCTCGACTTCTTGGCACTGACGGAAACATGGATTACCACTGACAACACTGCTACTCCTACTGCTCTCGCCTCGTCTGCCCACGTGTTCTCGCACACCCCGAGAGCTTCTGGTCAGCGGGGCGGTGGCACTGGGATCCTCATCTCTCCCAAGTGGACATTCTCTCTTTCTCCCCTGACCCATCTGTCTATCGCCTCCTTTGAATTCCATGCTGTCACAGTTACCAGCCCTTTCAAGCTTAACATCCTTATCATTTATCGCCCTCCAGGTTCCCTTGGAGAGTTCATCAATGAGCTTGACGCCCTGATAAGTTCCTTTCCTGAGGATGGCTCACCTCTCACAGTTCTGGGTGACTTTAACCTCCCCACGTCTACCTTTGACTCATTCCTCTCTGCCTCCTTCTTTCCACTCCTCTCCTCTTTTGACCTCACCCTCTCACCTTTCCCCCCTACTCACAAGGCAGGCAATACGCTTGACCTCATCTTTACTAGATGCTGTTCTTCCACTAATCTCACTGCAACTCCCCTCCAAGTCTCCGACCACTACCTTGTATCCTTTTCCCTCTCGCTCTCATCCAACACTTCCCACACTGCCCCTACTCGGATGGTATCGCGCCGTCCCAACCTTCGCTCTCTCTCCCCCGCTACTCTCTCCTCTTCCATCCTATCATCTCTTCCCTCTGCTCAAACCTTCTCCAACCTATCTCCTGATTCTGCCTCCTCAACCCTCCTCTCCTCCCTTTCTGCATCCTTTGACTCTCTATGTCCCCTATCCTCCAGGCCGGCTCGGTCCTCCCCTCCTGCTCCGTGGCTCGACGACTCACTGCGAGCTCACAGAACAGGGCTCCGGGCAGCCGAGCGGAAATGGAGGAAAACTCGCCTCCCTGCGGACCTGGCATCCTTTCACTCCCTCCTCTCTACATTCTCCTCTTCTGTCTCTGCTGCTAAAGCCACTTTCTACCACTCTAAATTCCAAGCATCTGCCTCTAACCCTAGGAAGCTCTTTGCCACCTTCTCCTCCCTCCTGAATCCTCCTCCCCCTCCTCCCCCCTCCTCCCTCTCTGCGGATGACTTCGTCAACCATTTTGAAAAGAAGGTCGACGACATCCGATCCTCGTTTGCTAAGTCAAACGACACCGCTGGTTCTGCTCACACTGCCCTACCCTGTGCTTTGACCTCTTTCTCCCCTCTCTCTCCAGATGAAATCTCGCGTCTTGTGACGGCCGGCCGCCCAACAACCTGCCCGCTTGACCCTATCCCCTCCTCTCTTCTCCAGACCATTTCCGGAGACCTTCTCCCTTACCTCACCTCGCTCATCAACTCATCCTTGACCGCTGGCTACGTCCCTTCCGTCTTCAAGAGAGCGAGAGTTGCACCCCTTCTGAAAAAACCTACACTCGATCCCTCCGATGTCAACAACTACAGACCAGTATCCCTTCTTTCTTTTCTCTCCAAAACTCTTGAACGTGCCGTCCTTGGCCAGCTCTCCTGCTATCTCTCTCAGAATGACCTTCTTGATCCAAATCAGTCAGGTTTCAAGACTAGTCATTCAACTGAGACTGCTCTTCTCTGTGTCACGGAGGCGCTCCGCACTGCTAAAGCTAACTCTCTCTCCTCTGCTCTCATCCTTCTAGACCTATCGGCTGCCTTTGATACTGTGAACCATCAGATCCTCCTCTCCACCCTCTCCGAGCTGGGCATCTCCGGCGCGGCCCACGCTTGGATTGCGTCCTACCTGACAGGTCGCTCCTACCAGGTGGCGTGGCGAGAATCTGTCTCCGCACCACGTGCTCTCACCACTGGTGTCCCCCAGGGCTCTGTTCTAGGCCCTCTCCTATTCTCGCTATACACCAAGTCACTTGGCTCTGTCATATCCTCACATGGCCTCTCCTATCATTGCTATGCAGACGACACACAATTAATCTTCTCCTTTCCCCCCTCTGATAACCAGGTGGCGAATCGCATCTCTGCATGCCTGGCAGACATATCAGTGTGGATGACGGATCACCACCTCAAGCTGAACCTCGGCAAGACGGAGCTGCTCTTCCTCCCGGGGAAGGACTGCCCGTTCCATGATCTCGCCATCACGGTTGACAACTCCATTGTGTCCTCCTCCCAGAGCGCTAAGAACCTTGGCGTGATCCTGGACAACACCCTGTCGTTCTCAACTCACATCAAGGCGGTGACCCGTTCCTGTAGGTTCATGCTCTACAACATTCGCAGAGTACGACCCTGCCTCACACAGGAAGCGGCGCAGGTCCTAATCCAGGCACTTGTCATCTCCCGTCTGGATTACTGCAACTCGCTGTTGGCTGGGCTCCCTGCCTGTGCCATTAAACCCCTACAACTCATCCAGAACGCCGCAGCCCGTCTGGTGTTCAACCTTCCCAAGTTCTCTCACGTCACCCCGCTCCTCCGCTCTCTCCACTGGCTTCCAGTTGAAGCTCGCATCCGCTACAAGACCATGGTGCTTGCCTACGGAGCTGTGAGGGGAACGGCACCTCCGTACCTTCAGGCTCTGATCAGGCCCTACACCCAAACAAGGGCACTGCGTTCATCCACCTCTGGCCTGCTCGCCTCCCTACCTCTGAGGAAGTACAGTTCCCGCTCAGCCCAGTCAAAACTGTTCGCTGCTCTGGCACCCCAATGGTGGAACAAACTCCCTCACGACGCCAGGTCAGCGGAGTCAATCACCACCTTCCGGAGACACCTGAAACCCCACCTCTTTAAGGAATACCTAGGATAGGATAAAGTAATCCTCCTAACCCCCCCCTCCCCCTTAAAAGTGTTAGATGCACTATTGTAAAGTGGTTGTTCCACTGGATATCATAAGGTGAATGCACCAATTTGTAAGTCGCTCTGGATAAGAGCGTCTGCTAAATGACTTAAATGTAAATGTAAATGGAGAGCGTGCTACGGGTGGGTGTTTCTATGGTGACCAGTGAGCTGAGATAAGGCGGAGCTTTACCTAGCAAAGACTTATAGATGGCCTGGAGCCAGTGGGTTTGGCGCCGGATATGTAGTGAGGGCCAGCCAACGAGAGCATACAGGTTGCAGTGGTGGGTAGTATATGGAGCTTTGGTGATAACATGGATGGCACTGTGATAGACTGCATCCAGTTTGCTGAGTAGAGTGTTGGAGGCTATTTTGTAAATGACATCGCCGAAGTCAAGGATCGGTAGAATAGTCAGTTTTACGAGGATATGTTTGGCAGCATGAGTGAAGGAGGCTTTGTTGAGAAATAGGAAGCCAATTCTAGATTTAATTTTGGCTTGGAGATGCTTAATGTGAGCCTGGAAGGAGAGTTTACAGTCTAACACACCTAGGTATTTGTAGTTGTCCACATATTCTAGGTCAGAACCGTCCAGAGTAGTGATGCTAGTCGGGCGGTAGGGTGCCGTCAGCAATTGGATGAAGAGTATGTACTTAGTTTTACTAGCATTTAAAAGCATTTGGAGGCCACGGAAGGAGTGTTGTATGGCGTTGAAGCCCGTTTGGAGGTTTGTTAGCACAGTGTCCAAAGAACGGCCATGTCGTGCATAGAGGTGGATCAGAGAATCACCAGCAGCAAGAGCGACATCATTGATATATACAGAGAAAAGAGTCGGCCCGAGAATTGAACCCTGTGGCACCCCCATAGAGACTGCCAGAGGTCCGGACAACAGGCTCTCCGATTTGACAAACTGAACTCTATCTGAGAAGTAGTTGGTGAACCAGGCGAGGCAGTCATTTGAGAAGCCAAGGCTATTGAGTCTGCCGATAAGAATGCGATGATTGACAGAGTCGAAAGCCTTGGCCAGGTCGATAAAGACAGGTGCATAGTACTGTCTTTTATCAATGGCGGTTATGATATCGTTTAGGACCTTGAGCGTGGCTGAGGTGCACCCATGACCAGCTCGGAAACCAGATTGCATAGTGGAGAAGGTACAGTGGGATTCGAAATGGTCGGTGATCTGTTTGTTAGCTTGGCTTTCAAAGATTTTAGAAAGGCAGGGCAGGATGGATATAGGTCTATAACAGTTCGGGTCTAGAGTGTCTCCCCCTTTGAAGAGGGGGATGACCGCGGCAGCTTTCCAATCTTTGGGAATCTCAGACAACACAAAAGAGAGGTTTAATAGGCTAGTAATAGGGGTTGAACTACCAAGACTCTTCCTAGAGCTGGCCGCCCGGCAAAACTGAAAAATCGGGAGGGAAGGGCCTTGGTTAAGGGCGGTGACCAAGAACCCGATGGTCACTCAGAGAGCGCCAGAGTTCCTCTGTGGAGATGGCAGAATCTTCCAGAAGGACAACCATCTCTGCAGCACTCCACCAATCAGGCCTTTATGGTGGAGTGTCAGGACGGAAGCCACTTCTCAGTAAAAGGCACATGACAGCCTGCTTGGAGTTTGCCAAAAGCCACCTAAAGGACTCAGACCATGAGAAACAAGACTCTCTAGTCTGATGAAACCCAAGATTGAACTCTTTAGCCTGAATGCCAAGTGTCACGTCTGGTGGAAACCTGGCACCATCCCTACGGTGAAGCATGGTGGTGGCAGCATCATGCTGTGGGGATGTTTTTCAGCGGCAGGGACTGGGCATCTAGTCAGGATCGAGGGAAAGCTGAACGGTGCAAAGTACAGAGAGGTCCTTGATGAAAACCTGCTCCAGGGTGCTCAGGACCTCAGACTGGGGCAATGGTTCCTCTTCCAACAGGACAACAACCCTGAGCACACAGCCAAGTCAACACACAAAGTCTCTGAATGCTCCCTAGTGGCCCAGCCAGAGCCCGGACTTGAACATTATCGAACATCTCTGGAGAGACCTGAAAATAGCTGTGCAGCGACGTTCCCCAACCAACATGACAGAGCTTGAGAGGATCTGCAGAGAAGAATGGGAGAAACTTCCCAAATACAGGTGTGCCAAGCTTGTAGCATCATCCCCTAGAAGACTTGAGGCTGTAATCGCTGCCAAAGGTGCTTCAACAAAGTACTGAGTAAAGGGTCTGAATACATATGTAAATGTGATATTTCCTTTTTTTATAAATTAGCAACATTTTCTGAACCTGTTTTTGGTTTGTCATTACTGGGTATTGTGTGTAGATTGATGAGGGGGAAAAAACGATTTGATCAATTTTAGAATAAGGCTGTAACAAAATGTGGAAAAATTCAAGTGGTCTGAATACTTCCCGACTGCACTGTATGGTAGAAATTAGGATCCTGTACCATGCCCAGGTGCACATTGACAGATTTTACACCTAGTCGGCTCTTGGATTTGAAACAGAGCCCTTTCGGTAACTGGCTCAACACGCTTAACCGCTAGGCTACCTGCCGCATTTTGACAGCAGGTGGGAGTAAAAATGGACTGCATATTGAGAAGAGATTGAAATATCTCTCCCCCTCTGCCACCCCTTTGTGGTCCAGGTGTCGGTGTGCCACTGCTACGCCACATGGAGCTGCTAGGACCTCCCTGGGTTGCACAACTCCTCTCTGATGCCTGTGGAGCTGTGCTGTGGCAGCCTGTGGGACCTGAGCTGGATGAATGTGTCTGACCAGACCTGTACCTACAGTCTGCTGCCTGATCAGTGCTTTAGGGCTAGACCTCGCTCCACAGCGCCGCCTTCTCTGCCACTCACAGTATTACACTCTGACTGAGGACATCATTTGATTGAGGAAAACTGTCCGATTGATGACAAAATATTCTAATGGCTTTGAATGTCTAATATAAGTTTTCAAATATCACTCTTTCGGAATAGGAGGTTTAGACAAAGTTTTTTTTTCTTCTTGTGGGGTTAAAAGTTTAGCTTCTGGAGCTCTGCCACCTGTATTATGTGGGGAGGGGCGCACGATCGCAACTCTGAAAGAAAGCACTTCCATTTCCAGGACAGCTGTATGTTCATCCTAGCATGGTCCACAGACGGGACCTGAGCTGTGTACGTCATACACCTGTACATCAGAAATGTGTGTAACGGTCGGGGAGAATGCAGCAAGGCACAGTACCTTCCGTTGAGCTGTGAAAGCCTATGTGTGGTGAGCGTTGTCCCACAGAGTAACTTGGGGAGTGAGCTTTGGGTTGAATGAAAATTGCAATTGTTTATTATTGTTGTTGCTGCCCATTGAGCCCTGTTATCTGTCTGTGTGTGTTTGTTGATTTGTCATTCTGTCAGGCCCTGAGGATGACGCTGGGATTAGACCTGGTCTCGGTTCACCTGAAGAACCTAAAATAAAATGGTTTGCTAAGAAGAAGAACAGTTGAAATGCTCAGTTCGCCTACTCCGTTCTTTTTCTGTCAATTCCGAAATTGTTGCCAAGCAACATTGTGTTAGCTAGCATGTACAATAATTATTTTCTCTGCCTTCATTCCCCTACTACTAACTTCATAAGGAGTCGTTAGTAGATTTAACATGTGTATAGGGATAGGGAACTGGCGTTTATATATACACTTCTCCTAAATATTTAATCATCTCTATTTAACCTGTTCTGCTACCAACTGTTACAAAATGTTAAATCTCCTTCTGAAGCAGAATGTATTGATCTCTGATCTCTGTTCAGGAGAAGATGTAACCTCTTAATCAGTGCTTCACTTGTAAGGGGGTGACCTGGGGGTGACCTGGGGGTGACCTGGGGAGCTCTGAGGCACCGGAACACATGACATATCACATATCATCACATTTGCGTAGTGGCACAGAGCAGTAGAGTAGAGACATTCACAGAAGTTGCACACATGGGAAACATCTTTTTGTGGCCTAAGGTCCAGGATTTTTTTTGCCTTTTATAAAACACAATGCCCTTTTACATGACTGAAGACTTTGGCATAATCTTTTTGTTATGCCTCGTTCAAAACAACTGGGAATTCAGAGCTGGGAAATATACGACTTCTGACTTCAGTGTGTTCAAGACAGCTGGGAAATATACGACTTCTGACTTCAGCGTGTTCAAGACAGCTGGGAAATATACGACTTCTGACTTCAGTGTGTTCAAGACAGCTGGGAAATATACGACTTCTGACTTCAGTGTGTTCAAGACAGCTGGGAAATATACGACTTCTGACTTCAGTGTGTTCAAGACAGCTGGGAAATATACGACTTCTGACTTCAGCGTGTTCAAGACAGCTGGGAAATATACAACTTCTGACTTCAGCGTGTTCAAGACAGCTGGGAAATATACGACTTCTGACTTCAGCGTGTTCAAGACAGCTGGGAAATATACGACTTCTGACTTCAGTGTGTTCAAGACAGCTGGGAAATATACAACTTCTGACTTCAGCGTGTTCAAGACAGCTGGGAAATATACAACTTCTGACTTCAGCGTGTTCAAGACAGCTGGGAAATATACGACTTCTGACTTCAGCATGTTCAAGACAGCTGGGAAATATACGACTTCTGACTTCAGCGTGTTCAAGACAGCTGGGAAATATACGACTTCTGACTTCAGCGTGTTCAAGACAGCTGGGAAATATACGACTTCTGACTTCAGCGTGTTCAAGACAGCTGGGATATATACGACTTCTGACTTCAGCGTGTTCAAGACAGCTGGGAAATATACGACTTCTGACTTCAGCGTGTTCAAGACAGCTGGGAAATATACGACTTCTGACTTCAGTGTGTTCAAGACAGCTGGGAAATCGAGGAAAAACAAGCTCTGACTGGATAATGAGTTTTGAACGGTCATCCAACTTGGAATTCCAATTGGGGAACTCTGGACTCTTTCTAGAGCTCCGACATTCCGACCTGAAGATCACTGACGTCATGATTTGACCATAATACCTCACAAAGGATGGAAATGACAGGCTACTTTGACACTGACAAACTGAGAATCTGAGATCAATGCCTACAGTAGGCCTAGGTGTGTGTGTAAAGACACATATTGCATGCTACAATATGAGAAGGAAATTATAGTCCTAAAAAATGCTTTCCAGTTTCACTGGCTCACCCAATGATGCACAGCTCACTAGCTGGTGATGGCCTTTGAGCTCATAGCAAAATCCTCTCTCGCTCTCTCTGTCTCTTGTTGCACTTTAAATATATATTTGGAAGTTGACCAAATATTTTGGTAGTGTCACGTGTGCTCCCTCTCCGGTCTCTTGGTCACCAGGCTGCTCGTTATGGCGCACACCTGTCACCATCGTTACGGCCTCAGCCGGTCTGTCAGGTTCCCGTGTCCCAGCCGGCAACAGGTTCCCGCGCATCAGCAGGGGTGACCGGTCCGCTCCTGATCCCCGGGTTCGTCCCTTGGGTTGGCGTCCTGCGGCTGGAGCCGAACTTGCCCAGGAGGGGGTATCGTTAGGTATGCGCTCTCTCCGGTGCTCTAGGTCGCCATGCTCCTGCGTCTCAGCCGGATTGACAGGTTTCTCACGCCTCTGCAGAGGTGACCAGTCTGCACCTGATCCCCGGGATCTTCTTTTTGATCAGCGGCCTGAGGCTGGAGCCACGAGTTGGGGAGGGGGTACTGTCATGTGTGCTCCCTCTCCGGTCTCTAGGTCACCAGGCTGCTCGTTATGGCGCACACCTGTCACCATCATTACGCACACCTGCGCGTCATCAGACTCACCTGGACTCCATCACCTCCTTGATTACTTGCCCTATTTGTCACTCCCTTTGACGTGTTTCTTATTTTGTATTATGTTGTGTTTATTCATTAAAACACTCACTCCCTGAACTTGCTTCCCGACGCTCAGCTCACATCGTTACAGGTAGCCTACTAGCTGACACGTTAGAGTCAACTGTTTTCAGCAGGAGCCATTTGCTTTCCAACCTGTGTTTTCCTGCGATTGTAGTCTATTTGAAATATTGCAAAAGGCAAGTTTTCTCTGCATGCTATTTGTTCACTGACAGAATTGCCGCACGTTCCCGACTAGGCAATGCCTTGTTATTGGGCTACACTCCACAGCTAAGCAATTTTTTTTTAAAGAAGCTATTTATGCTTTGTGGTAAAATTGTAGGCTTTCCGTTGGGGTAGTAGGCTATTCTAAATTAATTTATTTCTGAACAGACAGGAGAATTAATGAAGAGGCAACTCAAATGAACTCTGTGTTTATTAGAATTTTTACATTGCAAAAAGTAACTATTTTTCAAGCCACGAGAGGTATCGAATCCAGCCAAATAGGTTCTGGAATGAAACAGCCTAAAACGGTGAGTTGCTGGTTCCTGTTCCGTCAGGATCCACCTCAAATTAGGCACTGATCTTAATTTAAGCCCGTTTACTACAGCAGGAATATAATCCTGCAGCAACGGATTGGACTGAAACTGATTGAGCAACATTCATTTCAAATGGATAGACCGTTCAGTTTTACAAACACCCTGCATGACAAAATAGAGACTTTTTCCATTCCTCTCTCCACCCTCCCTATCTGTGCAGCCCAGCAGTGTGAGAATGGTCTGGTGTATGAGGTCTGTGTTCTCCTATCTGTCCCAGTGCAGCCCAGAGCTCTGACTCCCAATGTGCCACCCACTCCTGTGTGGAGAGCTGCTTCTGCCCCGCAGGCAGAATGATGACAGCTCTCCAGGCCTGTTGTGAATGACGGCAGCTAAGATAACAATGGCAGTGTGTCAATTCAGAGATATTCCCTGCCCTCTGCATTCATTTACAACGGGCCTGGAGAGCTGCCATCATTTACAACGGGCCTGGAGAGCTGCCATCATTTACAACGGGCCTGGAGAGCTGCCACCATTCACACTGGGCCTGGAAAGCTGCATCATTTACAACGGCAGCTTGTACCCAACAAGTACCCAAAATGTTCTTTAGGAATGTAGTAAAGCAAAAGTTGTCAAAACTATAAATACTCAAGTAAAGTACAGATACCCCAAAAAACCTACTTAAGTAGTACTTTAAAGTATGCTTTTATTGGTTTTATATACTCTGTGTGTATCTACCCTCTTCCAGCTCATGCACTGAGGGCATTTGGCAATGTGAGGCCTCCCCCTGCCCCCTTCCTCTCCCTGTCAGGAGTCAGAGTTCCAGTAGGGGGGCACTGCTTCCCGCGCCGCCTGCCAGCCACCGGGGCGCCGCCTGCCAGCCACCGGGGCGCCGCCTGCCAGTTGCCTGGACTGTGGCTTCACTGACGGTTTGACGAGCAAGGTGGGTGTGATTGGATATGTATGTTGATGTCTGTCTCTAGTGTTAACTGTAGAAGTATGTTTAACTTGATGTGTATATTAGTCCACTATTTGCTATAGGGTTTCCATCTGTTGATTTCCAATGAGCAAGTTGTGCTGGTGTGTCTGTTCACGTGTGTACCTGTGTTCAGGCGGCCGCTATGTGCTCCACCAGAGAGAGAGAGAGAGAGAGAGAGAGCCTTTACACCACTCTGAGGTCCTGAGCACTCTGGAGCAGGTTGACATTTTTCCAAGCAGACTGTCATGTGCCTTTTACTGAGGAATGGCTTCTGTCTGGCCACCATAAAGGCCTGATTAGTGGAGTGCTGCTGAGATGGTTGTCCTTCTGGAAGGTTCTCCCATCTCTACAGAGGAACTCTGCAGCTCTGTCAGAGTGGCCATCAGGATCTTGGTCACCTCCCTGACCAAGGCCCTTCTCCCCCGATTGCTCAGTTTGACCGGGCGGCCAGCTTTAAGAAGAATCTTGCTGGTTCCAAACTTCTTCCATTTAAGAATGATGGAGGCCACTGTGTTTCCCCTTCCCCAAATCTGTGCCTCGACGCAATCCTGTCTCGGAGCTCTACAGACAATTGCTTTGACCTCGTGGCTTGGTTTTTGCTCTGACATGCACTGTCAACTGTGGGACCTCATATAGACAGGTGTGTGCCTTTCCAAATCGTCTGAATACTTATGTAAATACGTTTTTTTTGTTTTTAATAATAATAATGCTTTGCCATTATGAGGTATTGTCTGTAGATTTATGAGGAAATTGTTTTATTTAATAGATTTCAGAATAAGGCTGTAAAGTAACACAATGTGGAAATAGTCAAGGGGTCTGAATACTTTCCGAAGGCACTGTAAATGAGATCATTCCAAATCAGGTACACAGGACTTTGCAGTTCATTTCAGTTCATGGCATTTCAAGTATTAGTCCCTCCCTAGGGTGCATTATTACACATCTAGTCCAATACATTTCAGTTTCAGTGGACTTCCTGATTTCTGTGGCAGGGCAGACTCTACAGAGAGCTGGTTGCTGTCTCTGCCCCCGTTCTGAGGTGGGATGCAACCACCTCTGCCTCAAACACACAAAGTGTTAACGACATGCATTGTCTTTCTCACAATTGCTCTTGTTCAAGCTGGGGAATTGTTGTTCCCTAGTCTTCAGTGTTCTTCACTTCACTCTCTCCCTCGACCTCATTCCTCTCTCTGTCACCCTCCCTCCTACAGGTTTCTGGTGTCCAGAGGGTCGGGTGATGAAACGCCCAGATGTGCGTGTTGCCGGAGCAGTGTGTTCTCCCTACATCTTCTCTCATTTTCTATCTCCTAAACAAGAGCCAGGATTCACTTCTGTTCAAGTTTTAAATTGTTACCATCCGTACAGGATGCTTGTCTCTAAAGGCTTATGAAAACAATAGATGGATAAAACTTAATCCACAGTTATTTTTGATAAACTATTGATACTCTGTGGCTAAATTATGCTCTCTGGTTTATTTTGAACATTGAGGGTGGGCTCCTGTAGTTGGATAAAACATTTCATTTCTTTTTTTGCCTCTTGGGCCTGCTACGGGCTTGGGCCAAGCCCCTGACTGTTACGTTTGTTGATGGAATGAGGACACCAAGGTGCAGCGTGGTAACACCCAAAAAACAACAACATTTAAACGAACGTAACGTTCTGCAGGCTACACAGTAACTAACAAAATCAAGATCCCACAATCTAAGGTGGGAAAAAGGGCTGCCTAAGTATGATCCCCAATCAGAGACAACGATACACAGCTGCCTCTGATTGTGAACCATACTCGGCCAACAAAGAAATAGAAACATAGGTCAGGCCTCAGGTCAGAAACTACTCCCTACAAGCTGGCCTCAGGTCAGAAACTACTACCTACAAGCTGGCCTCAGGTCAGAAACTACTACCTACAAGCTGGCCTCAGGTCAGAAACTACTACCTACAAGCTGGCCTCAGGTCAGAAACTACTGCCTACAAGCTGGCCTCAGGTCAGAAACATCTGCCTACAAACTACCACTGGCTGCCCTCAGGTCACAAACACTTAGCTTAACTGTGTGTGTGTGCTGTGGTGTGAGTACTCAAGTAAAAATATTTTAAAGTACTGCTTAAGTAGTTTTGACAACTTTTACTTTTACTTCACAACATTCCTAAGGAAAAGAATATACTTTTTACTCCATACATTTTCTCTGACACCCAAAAGTACTCGTTACATTTTGTATGCTTAGCAGGACAGGAAGGTGGTCTAATTCACACGCTTATCAAGAGAACATCCCTGGTCATTCCTACTGCCTCTGATCTGGAGGACTCACTAAACAGAGAACATCCCTGGTCATCCCTACTGACTCTGATCTGGAGGACTCACTAAACAGAGAACATCCTGGTCATCTCTCTGCCTCTGATCTGGAGGACTCATTAAACACATGCTTCGTTTGTAAATTATGTCTGAGTGTTGGAGTGTTCCCCTGGCTATCCATAAAAAAAAAACAAGAAGGTGCCGTCTGGTTTGCTTAATAAGGAATTTGAAATGATTTAAGTATATTTGAGCAATTCCATTTACTTTTAATACTTAAGTATATATAAAACCAAATACTTTTAGACTTTTACTCAAGTACGATTTTACCTGTTGACTTTCACTTTGACTTGAGTCATTTTCTGTTAAGGTATCTTTACTTTTACTCAAGTATGACAATTGGGTACTTTTTTCACCACTGTGTGTGTGTGTGTGCATACTTTCATGCGTGTGACTATATGTGTCCATGTGTGTGTGTACTGTATGTGTGCGTCAGAATACATCATGTTGAAAACGGGTTTCTACCACTGTGTGACTAGAGGGTTCTTATCTAAATGAAATGTTCCAGCCTGTGTGCCTTACATTCTCAATAAAATAAACTATAGTTCTTTTGACCCACGACTTTCCTGTCAGGGCCCGGTGTCTTAGCAAAAATAGAATGGTGTGTCTTTTCATGCAGGGCCAGATGCTGATTCCAGGAGAAGGCAGGTGTTGTTATTGTGAAGTCTCCACCAAACATGTGTTCCTCTTTTGTCAATGAGTTTGATCCAAAAGTCAATATTTTACTGAAACGTTGGCTAATATGACTTGCTTCCCAAGTCTGTTTTGAAATGGAAATCTTGAGGGGTGCGTCACTTGAGTGGGTTGAGTCACTGACGTGATCTTCCTGTCTGGGTTGGCTATGTCTTTGTGGGCTATACTCGGCCTTGTCTCATGATGGTAAGTTGGTGGTTGAAGATATCCCTCTAGTGGTGTGGGGGCTGTGCTTTGGCAAAGTGGGTGGGGTTATATCCTTCCTGTTGGCCCTGTCCGGGGGTATCATCGGATGGGGCACAGTGTCTCCTGACCCCTGCTGTCTCAGCCTCCAGTATTTATGCTGCAGTAGTTTATGTGTCGGGGGGCTAGGGTCAGTTTGTTATATCTGGAGTACTTCTCCTGTCTTATCCGGTGTCCTGTGTGAATTTAAGTATGCTCTCTCTAATTCTCTCTTTCTCTCTTTCTTTCTCTCTCTCGGAGGACCTGAGCCCTAGGACCATGCCTCAGGACTACCTGGCATGATGACTCCTTGCTGTCCACCTGGCCGTGCTGCTGCTCCAGTTTCAACTGTTCTGCCCGCGGCTATGGAACCCTGACCTGTTCACCGGACGTGCTACCTGTCCCAGACCTGTTGTTTTCAACTCTCTAGAGACCGCAGGAGTGGTAGAGATACTCTTAATGATCGGCTATGAAAAGCCAACTGACATTTACTCCTGAGGTGCTGACTTGCTGCACCCTCGACAACTACTGTGATTATTATTATTTGACCATGCTGGTCATTTATGAACATTTGAACATCTTGGCCATGTTCTGTTATAATCTCCACCCGGCACAGCCAGAAGAGGACTGGCCACCCCTCATAGCCTGGTTCCTCTCTAGGTTTCTTCCTAGGTTTTGGCCTTTCTAGGGAGTTTTTCCTAGCCACCGTGCTTCTACACCGGCATTGCTTGCTATTTGGGGTTTTAGGCTGGGTTTCTGTACAGCACTTTGAGATATCAGCTAATGTACGAAGGGCTATATAAATACATTTGATTTGAGGTAAGTGTTATATCTGGCCCACCAAACAGAGTTAACATTAGGTGGTGACAGATTACCAGTGGGAAGTCGTTGTTTTTTGTCAGTGCTTAATTTCTCCCTATTGTCAGGTGGCAACGACACCTTTTCTGTGGCAGCGACCGACGACTGTGACTGTGTCAGTGAGTGTCCAACCCTCCACCCCAACAGAGGGCAGTACAACCCTGGTCCCCACATACCCCTTCCACCTGAAGGTCAGTATTATTATCTATTAATTTATTTGAAAATATACTTTAAAAACATTGAATTAACAAAAGTCAGATGCATTGCTACATTGTTACATTGTTCTCTGATGTAAAGACCACTACTGAATATTGTTGGAGATCTACCAAAATATCAAATCTGTTGATTTGTAGTATTTGTACTTTTCCTGGCACCACCCCGCTAGGGCCCTCACCTTCTCCCTGTAGTCTGTCTGGTCATTGTTGGTAAACAGCCCTACTACTGTTGTGTCGTCTGCAAACTTGATGGTTGAGTTGGAGACGTGCGTGGCCACGCAGTCATCCTTGTTTTTTCCCGTTCAACTCAAGAGCACGTGCTCCACATCCGAGAGGTCCTTTAGCTTCTCTTGGAGAATCCTCTTTTTGTTAAAGCAGAGAAATGTGAATTCCATCGCTCCTCCATCTCCTTCCTAGGATACGTCATCGCTGCAGGAAATATTCAGATGGATTCTGACAAGGTAAGAGCGGTGGTGGATTGGCTTCAAGGGAGAGATGAATATGTCCATAAACACTCCAGCCAGCTGGTCTACACACACTCTGAGGACGCAGCTGGGGATGCTGTCTGGGCCGGCAGCCCTGCGAGGGTTAACACGCTTAAATGTCTTACTCACGTTGGCCACGGAGAACGAGAGCCCATGGTCCTTGGGAGAGGGCTGTGTCGGTGGCACTGTGTTATCCTCAAAGCGGGCGAAGAAGATGTTTAGCTTGTCCAGGAGCAAGACGTCGGTGTTCGCGAGGTAGCTGGTTTTCCCTTTGTAATCCATGATTGTCTGTAGACCCTACCACATACGTATTGTGTCTGAGCCGTTGAATTGCGATTCCAATACTAATGTTTTGCCTGTTTGATTGCCTTATGGAGGGAATAACTACACTGTTTATATTCAACCATATTCCCAGTCACCTTGCCATGGTTAAATAAGGTGGTTCACGCTTTCAGTTTTGCATGAATGCTGCCATCTATCCATGGCTTCTGGTTTGGGTAGGTTTTAATAGTCAGCGTGGGAACAACATCCCCTATACACTTCCTGATGAACTCAGTCAGAATGTCCGTGTATATGTCAATGTTATTCTCAGAGGCTACTCGGAACATATCCCAGTCTGCGTGATCAAAACAATCTTGACGCATGGATTCCGATTGGTCAGACCAGCGTTGAATAGACCTTAGCAAGGGTGCTTCCTGTTTGAGTTTCTGCCTATAGGAAGGGGGGAGAAAAATGGAGTCGTGATCTGATTTGCTGAAGGGAGGGGAGGGCCTTGTAGGCATCTTGAACGGGTGAGTAGCAGTGGTCTAGTGTTTTTCCTAAGTGAGGATTACAGTTATTGTTGATAGAAATTTGCTTTGTTAAAATCCCCAGCTACAATAAATGCGGCCTCAGGATATGTGGTTTCCAGTTTGCATAAAGTCCAGTGTAGTTCCTTGTTGGCCGTCGTGGTATCGGCTGGAGGGGAGATACACACGTCTGTGACTATAACCGAAGAGACGTTTTATCTTGGGTGGTAATACGGTTGGCATTTGATTGAGGTATTCTAGGTCAGGTGAACGAAAGGACTTGAGTTCCTGTATGTTGTCACAATCACAACATGAGTTCTTAACCATGAAACGTACACCACTGCCTTTCTTCTTCTTCTCAGAGAGTTCTTTATTCCTGTCTGTGTAAAGTACTGAGAACCCAGCTGGCTGTATGGATGGGGACAGTATATCCAGAGAGTTCTTTATTCCTGTCTGTGTAAAGTACTGAGAACCCAGCTGGCTGTATGGATGGGGACAGTATATCCAGAGAGTTCTTTATTCCTGTCTGTGTAATGTACTGAGAACCCAGCTGGCTGTATGGATGGGGACAGTATATCCAGAGAGTTCTTTATTCCTGTCTGTGTAAAGTACTGAGAACCCAGCTGGCTGTATGGATGGGGACAGTATATCCAGAGAGTTCTTTATTCCTGTCTGTGTAAAGTACTGAGAACCCAGCTGACTGTATGGATGGGGACAGTATATCCAGAGAGTTCTTTATTCCTGTCTGTGTAATGTACTGAGAACCCAGCTGGCTGTATGGATGGGGACAGTATATCCAGAGAGTTCTTTATTCCTGTCAGTGTAAAGTACTGAGAACCCAGCTGGCTGTATGGATGGGGACAGTATATCCAGAGAGTTCTTTATTCCTGTGTGTGTAAAGTACTGAGAACCCAGCTGGCTGTATGGATGGGGACAGTATATCCAGAGAGTTCTTTATTCCTGTCTGTGTAAAGTACTGAGAACCCAGCTGGCTATATGGATGGGGACAGTATATCCAGAGAGTTCTTTATTCCTGTGTGTGTAATGTACTGAGAACCCAGCTGGCTGTATGGACGGGGGCAGTATATCCAGAGTTCTTTATTCCTGTCTGTGTAATGTACTGAGAACCCATCTGGCTGTATGGACGGGGACAGTATATCCAGAGAGTTCTTTATTCCTGTCTGTGTAGTGTACTGAGAACTCAGCTGGCTGTATGGATGGGGACAGTATATCCAGAGAGTTCTTTATTCCTGTCTGTAATGTACTGAGAACCCAGCTGGCTGCATGGACGGGGACAGTATATCCAGAGAGTTCTTTATTCCTGTCTGTGTAAAGTACTGAGAACCCAGCTGGCTGTATGGTCAAGGACAGTATATCCAGAGAGTTCTTTATTCCTGTCTGTAATGTACTGAGAACCCATCTGGCTGTATGGACGGGGACAGTATATCCAGAGAGTTCTTTATTCCTGTCTGTGTAAAGTACTGAGAACCCAGCTGGCTGTATGGATGGGGACAGTATATTCAGAGTTCTTTATTCCTGTCAGTGTAATGTACTGAGAACCCAGCTGACTGTATGGACGGGGACAGTATATCCAGAGAGTTCTTTATTCCTGTCTGTGTAAGTACTGAGAACCCATCTGACTGTATGGATGGGGACAGTATATTCAGAGTTCTTTATTCCTGTCTGTGTAATGTACTGAGAACCCAGCTGACTGTATGGATGGGGACAGTATATTCAGAGTTCTTTATTCCTGTCTGTGTAATGTACTGAGAACCCATCTGACTGTATGGACGGGGACAGTATATCCAGAGAGTTCTTTATTCCTGTCTGTGTAAAGTACTGAGAACCCAGCTGACTGTATGGACGGGGACAGTATATCCAGAGAGTTCTTTATTCCTGTCTGTAAAGTACTGAGAACCCAGCTGACTGTATGGACGGGGACAGTATATCCAGAGAGTTCTTTATTCCTGTCTGTAAAGTACTGAGAACCCAGCTGACTGTATGGACGGGGACAGTATATCCAGAGAGTTCTTTATTCCTGTCTGTGTAAAGTACTGAGAACCCAGCTGACTGTATGGATGGGGACAGTATATCCCGAGAGCTATGATTCCGTGAAACAGAGTATGTTACAGTTCCAAATGTCTCTCTGGAAGGAGATATTCGCCCTGAGCTCGTCTACCTTATTATCCAGAGACTGAACATTAGCAAGTAATATACTCGAAAGCGGTGGATGGTGTACACGCCTCCTGAGTCGGACTAGAAGTCCACTCCATCTTTGATAAAATTAAGGGCCAATTCGGGGAAGTTGGGAAAGTCGTATTCCTTGTCGTAATGCTGTTGAGTTACCTCCGCTCTGATATCCAAAAGTTATTTCCGGCTGTATGTAATAACACAAAAACCGTTCTGGGCCAATATTGTAAGAAATAGAACACAAAAAAATCTAAATACTGCAAAGTTGCTTAGGAGCTAGAGGCAGAGCTGCCATGTCTGTCGGCGCCATCATTGATTCATAGTAGTGGTATGTATTAATTCTAGTTATCAGATAGTTAGACAGGTAGTGTACCGGTCCATGAAGGAGGCGCTGTCCCAGAGGTCAGTACTCCTGTCCTCCACCAGGGGGCTATCTCGATGGAGTGCTGCACTGTGACGGAATACCCTACTGTCCCAATGGAGAGGACGAGATAGGACCACGCAGGCCTTATGAACACCTAGTATGGCCGCTGTCACTCGGACTCAGACTACCCCAATGGGAGATAGAGGCACTAATAATATTGAGTGTGTATTAATGTTTTCTGATTTTGTGTCTCTTGTTTGTCATGTTACAATAACATCTCTTCCTTCTTCCCCAGGCAGGTGGCCCTGGTTATAGAGCTCAGTAGGTTATGGATGCATAATCAGTAGGTTATGGAGGCATAATCAGTAGGTTATGGAGGCATAATCAGTAGGTTACTGTTACAGACAGAGGTGGTATCAGTTTACTATTACAGACAGAGGTGGTATCAGTTTACTGTTACACTGTTACAGACAGAGGTGGTATCAGTTTACTGTTACACTGTTACAGACAGAGGTGGTATCAGTTTACTGTTACAGACAGAGGTGGTATCAGTTTACTGTTACAGACAGAGGTGGTATCAGTTTACTGTTACAGACAGAGGTGGTATCAGTTTACTGTTACAGACAGAGGTGGTATCAGTTTACTGTTACAGACAGAGGTGGTATCAGTTTACTGTTACAGAGGTGGTATCAATTCTAACCATGCTGTTCCACTGTTATAGAGACCTTCTCTGGTAAAACGCTCAGATGTTTACTCCAAAAGCAGGGAAAGACTATCTCTGTAAAAAATATGATACCTCTCCTCTGTCCCAATCCAGCTGCACTCTGATCCTCTGGGGTCTCAGACTCACTTAGAGAAGGACATGACATGGCTCTGAAGAGAGAGATTTATATTCTCTGTCCTTAGTGTATACAGACCAGAATCCTTAATTTAAGTAACACCCCTTCTCCTCTGGTCTGACTCTGTGACCACACCCACAAGCCATAATGTATTGTCCCCAACCTCAACGTCCCAGCTGTGTGGCCCTCAGAGCCCTGAACCAATCGGTAGTTATCAAATCTCTCTGAGTTGTCAGGGAGCTGCTTTGTCACAACCTCTCAAACGAATCAGGTGGTCAGACAGGATGAGATGGGGGTGAGCAGTGGTTGGGGTCTAGAATCACAGGAGTCAATTGAACAATCTCCTGCATCTTCTCCCAGACTCTGAACTGCAGGTTGCCCAGGTGTTTGCCTCATCTACCAGCACTCCTGAAAACCATTCTAAGTCTGGCACTCCAAGGCTCTTTCCTTTATAGCCTGGTAATTCCTCATAAACACGTCTTCCGCTCTCAGTTCCTCCTCTGTCTCTGATTGTGTCTGAATGGGATGATATCGCTCTGCTCTGCTCATCTCATCAATCTTCCTTTGTCTCTTTGTCTGCTCTTCCTCCTTCAGTGCAGCAATCCTGACTTGTCCTTTCATCTCTTAGAAAACTACCACCATCACCACATTACCATCATCACCATCACCACACTACCATCATCACCACCACCATCATCACTACCACCACCATCATCATCACCACCACCATCATCACCACCACCATCATCATCATCATACTACTACCACCACCATCACCACCATCATCATCATCATACTACCACCACCATCATCATCACCATCACCACCACCATCATCATCACCATCATCTTTATACTCATCCTGGTTCAAAGTTGACAAAGGACCACATTCCCAGAAGTCTTCCAGACAGAGTCAGAAGCTGAATAGATGATGTACACTTCCAGACAGAGTCAGAAGGTGAATAGAGGACGTAACCTGGCTCTGAGGAACCTGTGTGAGTCAAAGACAGGTGGGAGCTTCAGCTGGGTCTGAGGTGGTCTGCAGTCTGCACCACAGGAGGTTGGTGGCACCTTCATTGGGGAGAACGGGCTCTTGGTAATAACTGGAGCGGAATTGGTGGAATGGTATCAATGTCATTCCATTTGCTCCGTTCCTGCCATTAATATGAGCCGTTCTCCCCTCACCAGCCTCCAATGGTCTGCACGGTGAGAAACTCGAGCTCTTTCGTCTAGAGGATTAACAGCCTGCCTGTGTGATGGTGATGGTAGTGGGGGTGATGATTGTGATGGTAGTGTGGTGGTGGTTGTTGATGGTGGTGATGGTGGTGGTGATGATGGTGGTGGTTGATGGTGGTGATAGTGATAGTGTGGTGATGGTGGTTATGATGGTGATGGTGGTTGGTGGTGGTTATGATGGGGGTGTTGGTGATGGTAGTGGTGATGATTATTATGGTGATGATTATGGTGGTGGTGATGATTATGATGGTGGTTATGGTGTGTCGTGTCTTTGCTATCATTAAATTGAAGACTTATAGTTTATATCAAAGATTCCTGTAATTAGGGATTACGCGATCAACTGATTAATAACGTAACTAATTAACTATGAATTTTGGGGGCACCAGGGAAAGTAGTCAGATTAAAAAGTTATAATTTCCCAATATAACCTTTCAGATATTTTCATATCTGATCAATAGTCTTCTGATTAATGATTTATTTATTTTACCTCACGTTAGTCTCATTCCAAACATCGTAAATTGTTGGTTATCTGCACGAACCCAGTCTTCACTGAGTCATCCATACATCAATTGTCTTAAATCATTTATTTATTACTAACTAAGTAATTCACAGAAATGCATAAACAAACAAACAAACTTAAAATGGTTACATGAAATGATGGGAGAAATATGCCCTAGTGGGCTGAACCGGCATAGCGGCTTGTTAGACAAAGGGAAAATTGGGGGTCGACTAGTTCATAACTATAGCAATTGACATGCTAATCCTTTACACATGAACGCTCACTCATTCGGGAACAATTGCAATCAATATATATATATATATTTACGCTCAGTGTGTCGTCTTGATCGCTGGAGAAAAGTTAGTTTCTGTTGGAGTTTCTTCTGTCTCTGTCTTGGTTATTGTGGATAGTTCAGAGTGACATTCGTTATAGAATGGGTGTTTCGGCGGTTGTCGTTCTTCGAGTTCAATGATACCGAATTCCTAGCTGCAGACTAGTAGTCAATATCAAAGACTTGTTCTTATTCGTCTAAGAGTTTAACCACGTGGTATGGTTAAAGATTCAGCAATGGTACTTAACCTTCGTTCTCCTCCTATGGAGAAAAAACATGGTCTAGTGATAATTTCTCAAATTGGGTTTTTATTAGGAATTGCAGAAAGGGGCTGTCCCAGGATGTCTGACCCTAACTGGGCTCAGGGGCGGTCCTTGGATTTAGTTCAAATCAAAAGGGATTTGTATTTTTCTTCATTAAACAGTCCAAAATCATATTGCACAATTATACAAACAGTATCATACTCACTCATTCATTTTATACAACAAACAGATGTAAACCTCATATCTGAGGTTATTATACAAACAGCGGTATGGTAATGTAGCCACACAGTCTCCCATGAGTTTCCCACATTGTGACAAACGGACCGGTTAATAGCTGGAATCTTCACCGATCTTTTATACTTTTGCAGGAACATGAAATCTGTTCGTACCTCAAGTTCTGTGAGGTGGAAGAAAACCCTTTGTCCTGAAAGTTTACCCTCTCTCTAATACTGTTTGGCCATGAGGAGATTCTCAGGAATTTACGACGTCTCTCTATGACCACAGCATGGGTTGAAGGAGGAAAGGGGGAGGCAGGGAGTGGCAGGGAGAGGGGGATGGGCTTTATGTACCTAAACAGGCAACGTCATGACAGGTGGGTGGTGGTGATGGTGGTTGATGGTGGAAGTTATGGTGGTTGGTGGTGGTGTTGGTGGTGGTGTTGATGCTGGTGGTGGTGTTGATGCTGGTGGTGGTGTTGATGCTGGTGGTGGTTATGATGGTGGTGGTGGTTATGATGGTGGTTGATGGTTATGATGGTGGTGGTGGTTATGATGGTGGTTGATGGTGATGGTGGTTGGTGGTGGTTATGATGGTGGTGGTGGTTATGATGGTGGTTGATGGTGATGGTGGTGGTGGTGTTGATGCTGGTGGTGGTTATGATGGTGGTGGTGGTTATGATGGTGGTTGATGGTGATGATGGTGGTGGTGTTGATGCTGGTGGTGGTGTTGATGCTGGTGGTGGTGTTGATGCTGGTGGTGGTGTTGATGCTGGTGGTGGTGTTGATGCTGGTGGTGGTTATGATGGTGGTGGTGGTTATGATGGTGGTTGATGGTGATGGTGGTTGGTGGTGGTTATGATGGTGGTGGTGGTTATGATGGTGGTTGATGGTGATGGTGGTTGGTGGTGGTTATGGTGGTGGTTATGATGGTGGTGTTTATGGTTGTGTTGGTGGTGGTGATGATGGGGGTTGGTGGTGATGATGGTGGTGGTGATGTTTATGGTGGTTGGTGGTGATTATGGTGGTGGTGACGATGGTGGTTATGGTGGTGGTGGTTGTGATGATGGTGGTGGTTATGGTGGTGGTCATGATGGTGGTGTTTATGGTTGTGTTGGTGGTGGTGGTGATGGGGGTTGGTGGTGATGATGGTGGTGGTGATGTTTATGGTGGTGGTGATGGGGGTTGGTGGTGATGATGGTGGTGGTGATGTTTATGGTGATTATGGTGGTGGTGACGATGGTGGTTATGGTGGTGGTGGTTGTGATGGTGGTGGTGGTTGTGATGGTGGTGGTGGTTGTGATGGTGGTGGTGGTTGTGATGATGGTGGTGGTGGTGGTGGTGGTTGTGATGATGGTGGTGGTGGTGAATATGGTGGTGGTGATGGTGAATATGATTATGGTGGTGATGATGACAGCAAGTTATGATCAACATGATGATAAAGATAATGAATATGGTGATAGGTATTATAATGATGATTATGCTGATAGGCATTGTAATGATTATTAGGTTGATAGGTATTATAATTATTATGCTGATAGATATTATAATGATTATTATGCTGACAGATATTATAATGATTCTTATGGTGATCGGTATTATAATGATTATTATGCTGACATATATTATAATGATTATTATAGTGATATGTATTATAATGATTATAATGATTATGTAGATAGGTATTATAATGATTATTATGCTGACATATATTATAATGATTATTATGGTGATAGGTATTATAATGATTATAATGATTATGTAGATAGGTATTATAATGATTATTATGGTGATAGGTATTATAATGATTATAATGATTATGTAGATAGGTATTATAATGATTATTATGGTGATAGGTATTATAATGATTATGTAGATAGGTATTATAATGATTATGCTGATGAAAACAGCAATATGCTCCTCCCCCCTGTGCATCACTGAATGGCTCTGTGAGGCGGGGTGTTACTGCACCAAGGGCAAGGTGCTGTCTTCCAACGTGATGTCCCGTGTGGAAAGAGAGAGTGGAGAGAGGAGCTCCTGACCTCATTACAGAATGTGTCTGTGACCGAAGTGTTGGCCCACCAAAACCTAACCCAGGGGTCGAGTTCCAGTCTGGGGAAACGTCCATACACGACTGTAGTGTCTGGTGGGTGAGAGAAGCACACACCACATCATACAAATAAGCAGATATATGTTGTTTAAAAGCAATTTGTTGTGATCAGAGTGCACTTTCACTCCCACGTGAGCTGCTACGATTGTGTTTACAATATAGCTAGAACAATTTTAATGGAACTGAGAGGTATACTGTAACATAGAATCTAAATCTGTTATAGTCTGTGGTATACACCTCCAGATTATTTAACTCGTATTACTCTCTCCTTACCTGATGAAGACCTGGTGGAAAAGTTGTAACTGCTGCTCACTAATAAAGCACATATCTGTGAGTGGGTATCCTTTTTGTCATAGCCACAGAAAACTCGTTTAACAGCTCACAGCACTTGCCTGACGTCTTTTCTGACCCTCCTGTCTCTCTGTAGCGAGTGTCAGCATGGCTTATGGAACTGTTCTTCGAAGTCGTGTCCTGTCGATGGGAGCCTGGGCCCCTGGAGCAATACTCCCTGTCCTGTGGGGGACTGGGCCTCAAGACCCACACTGAGATTGCAGCCTCCCGTGGGAAGAGTCTGCCAGGTTCTGGACTGTCCCGACAGGCTAATGTACTCTCCAGGACCGGAATACCATCATGTTAGCAATATACCAGTATGATGTAAGATTATCTGTTGTGTAATGCTTTTTACAGTGATCATCGGCCCAACAGAAGAGCCCTCTCTACCAGTTAATTCAACACTCATTCAAAACTTCCTTAAACTATAGACCTCTATCTGACTCATTGCTGAGGCTCCCCAAACTCTCTAGAACGCTCTCTCTAGAACGCTCCCCTCTAGAACTCTCCCCTCTAGAACGCTCCCTCTAGAACGCTCCCTCTAGAACGCTCCCTCTAGAACCCTCCCTCTAGAACGCTCCCCTCTAGAACTCTCCCTCTAGAACGCTCCCTCTAAACCCTCCCTCTAGAACCCTCCCTCTAGAACGCTCCCCTCTAGAACGCTCCCCTCTAGAACGCTCCCCTCTAGAACGCTCCCTCTAGAACGCTCCCTCTAGAATGCTCCCTCTAGAACGCTCCCTCTAGAACGCTCCCTCTAGAACGCTCCCCTCTAGAATGCTCCCCTCTAGAATGCTCCCTCTAGAATGCTCCCTCTAGAACGCTCCCTCTAGAACACTCCCTCTAGAACTCTCTCTCTAGAACTCTCTCTCTAGAGTGCATCGAACCCCCCGGCTGTAGTGATGCCACAACACTGCGACGCAGTGCCTTAGACCGCTGCGCCACTCGGGAGGTCTGGTGTAGTTTGTTTTATCGACATTTGGAAAGTTTACAGACAAATGTTTTTTTCCATCAAGCCTGTCATGACATTTTTGATCCGACATGTACATTACTCAAATAAAAAGGTTGGATGGAAACCTGGCTATTAAAACTGAAAAATTACTTACTTAGTCTGGCCAGGAAAGACTGCTATCCACCCTCTGCCACTGAGAAAACAATTAGTACACACACCCCAAAAGTCCTTTGGATTCCCTCTTGGCTAGACTGACTTACTTTTACGGTGAGGCTATAAAGATTGGGTTTCTTTATCCTTTTCTCCAACTTTGACTTGTTCCCTGTTTTTATTGTGTCCAGACTCCCCCATGTCAGACTGGACTGAGTGGCCCGGCTGTGGCATCACCATGCAGTGCTTTCACCAGCCACCAGGGGACAGCAGCGCTCACATCTGGACACCCAGAGCAGAACCCGCACACTGGAACACTTTCATGGTGAGGCCACATCATAATGCTGTGTGTGTGTCTGTGTTTTGTGTGTGTGTGTGAGCGTGCAACATGAGATTTAAGTAAAAAAATATTTTCTCTTCCACTGTTGTGAGAAGCCGTTCCAGTACTCTGCACGTGGCACCCCCTGTGAGAAGCAGCGGGGACAGAAGGAACTGTATACAGGGAACGGGAGTGGCTGCTCCTGGCTGCTACTGTCCACAGGGCTTGCTGCAGCAGAATAGGACCTGTGCCCTCCTCCAACACACCACCTCAGGGACATCTGTCTCTGTGATCGCCCCACAGGTATATGGTCACTATAGGCCCGAGGCACCTGGTGAGTGACTTCACACTTTTATCAAGTGAAGGAGAACCAAGACATTGTCAATATGGCACCCACAGTATCATAATATACACAGATAGACAGAATAGTAAGATTACCTTATAAAGTCTGCATAGCTCAATGTCTCTGAGATTGTTTTAGATGTAAGTGAATTATGACTATATTTGTATTGAACCCTCTCCTGGTTTCAAAGATGTGACTTTGTACGGATCTTAGACCACAAGTTTGACATAAGTTTAATTTGGACCAACACTGCCCCATCCCTTCGCCCTCTCTCTCCACCGTCTTCGTACGTGTACATTAGTACGCAGTAAATTGCCGCGTGCCGCTCCGGCCGCCCAGAGTGGCTCGCGCGTGTCTGTGCTGGCAGCATATAGCAGTATGTTCGATTGTACGTCAAGAATTCTGCATTGCAAGTTTGTATGAAGGTCTGGTTATTAAATGGGAACATAGTTTAATCCATTCTCAATATCATTAATTTATTCACAGGTTAATAGTAATATGATCTAAACCGCTCTGGTGGCAAACACACTTCGCTGCCCTGTTTTCAATCATTCACATGGCTGGGAGAACCTATTCAAGTAAGTAAATACACTTAGAAAATGTAAAAAAGGTATTATTAGCTAACTAGCTACGGTGCAGGCTAACTCAAATGAGCTACTAACGTAGTTAGCTAGCTATCTAGCCAACTGTACATACTGTATAGCTAGCTAGCTAAGTGAATTAAATATCTCCAGATACCTACTTCATATTAACTAGCTATCTTGATGCATCATTGTAAAAAACAAACACCAAATGCATTTGTAGGTAGCTAGCTAACAGCCATGGAGGAGGGTGAAAGGATAGCAGCCCCAACTGTCAAAGTGAGAGAGTAGGCTATTCTGGATAGGGCAGGTACTTTTGTGTAGTTCCTGTCCCTAGAAGTGAGGATGGAGATAATAGTAACATAATATTCAGTGCCATGTAATTTGAGTATAATGAAGTCTATTTCTTATGAGATTTTCTGTCCGTCTGATACAGAGAGCTGTGAAAGTCTGCAGATGAAGAGGTCCCAGTGAAGAGCAGTGGTTCTCAGTCCTGGTCCTGGAGACTGAAAGGGGTGCACATTTTTGTTTTTGCCATAGCGCTGCACAGCTGATTCAAATGATCAACTCATCATCAAGCTTCAAGTGGTATTCATGTATTAATTTGTGATGCTATCCTTGATCCTTGTTATAATCCTGCTATTGTCACATGCTACACATGCACATGTGTGTGCCCACGCATCTATCTATCCAATGTTATCATTACTTGTTCCTAAGGGATATTGTACTTTAGTAATCCACCATGACCTGGTGATGTAAAGGTCTAATAATGACATTCTCTTCCATATTCCTACAGATACCTTGTAACTGGAGAGTCCTTCAAAACGATTGCCTACAGTTACCGTGTACTGCACGGTTGGGTGACCAGGGCCATCTGAGACTGCCTCCTGAGGGAATTCAGGCGTGTGAAGGCTATCTGTGTCCTGCATAACTTCATGAGGATGGACACGAGGACCAGGAGGGGATCTGCAGCTCGCTGCCGTTTGCCAGAGGAGAAGTCTGCTGCTCTGCAGGATGTTTCAAGGATGGCGTCCAACAACGCAGCATGGGAGGTAATCCGTGTGCGGGAGATCTTTACCTTCTACTTCTTCGAAGAGGGTGCTGTTCCCTGGCAACACCATAGACTACACTATGCACAACCAAAGGCTATTTTAAGAGCCATCCACATTGCAATAAGAGTATTGTTCCATTTACTTATCTATGTCAACTGCAGTTATTCAATTCCCAGTTTCTCTCGCTTTGATTTCTACTTGTCAGTTGAGGGTGCTGTTCAGGTAAGGGTGATGCCTGTACAAAAACAAAACAGGCTCTTTTAAGAGTCACCCACATTGAAAACATTTAGAACAGTTAGACACCCTATAACCCACACCTCCACACTCATGTATCAATCTGATTGATGGATTGTGTTGCGCAGTAAGCAGGCTCAGGTGTACAACTGTGGCACCTTCCACCCTCATAGAATAGGCAAGAGGGCCAACCATGGAGAATATTTGGGATAGGGGGCAGTATTTTCGCGTCCGGATGAAAAGTGTGTCCAAAGTAAACTGCCTGCTACTCAGGCCCAGAAGCTAAGATATGCATATTATTAGACTTGGATAGAAAAAACGGACGTTTCTAAAACTGTTTGAATCATGTCTGTGAGTATAACAGAACTTATTTGGCAGGCGAAACCCAGAGGACAAACCATTCAGATTTTTTTTTTGAGGTCACTCTCTTTTCAATGGGAATCCAGATCTCTAAGGGACTTTCTTGCAGTTCCTATCGCTTCCACTGGATGTCAACAGTCTTTAGAAATTGGTTGAGGGTTTTCCTTTGAGAAATGAAGAAGTAGCACTGTTCAGAACGAGGCTCGGGGGAAGTGTACTGTTTGATAGAGGCGCGTGACCTGAAAAGCACGCTCCACCTTGTTTTCCTCCGGTATTGAACACAGTTAATCCCGTCTTAAATTTTATCGATTATTTACGTTAAAAAATACCTAAAGTTGTATTAGGAAAGTAGTTTGAAATGTTTGGACAATGCTTACAGGTAACTCATGAGAAATGTTGTAGTCATGTTGCGCGAGTTGGAACCGATGTTTTTCTGGCTCAAAAGCGCCAAATAAATTGACATTTTGGATATATATCGATGGAATTAATCGAACAAAAGGACCATTTGTGATGTTTATGGGACATATTGGAGTGCCAACAGAAGAAGCTCGTCAAAGGTAAGGCATGAATTATATCTTTATTTCTGCGTTTTGTGTCGCGCCTGGAGGGTTGAAATATGATTGTCTGTGTTTGTTTGCTGGTGTGCTGTCCTCAGATAATAGCATCGTTTGCTTTCGCCGTAAAGCCTTTTTGAAATCTGACACGTTGGCTGGATTCACAACAAGTGTAGCTGTAATTTGGTGTATTGCATGTGTGATTTCATGAAAGTTAAACGCTAGCGTCCCACATATCCCAGAGAGGTTTTAAGACACTTATTTCTATATCTACACTATATTGTTTGTCCTCGTATGTCTCTGCATGTTTTTCAGCATAAAGTACTCTGCAGCCACTTAGTGTAGATAGCAGACAAACAGATTCCTGTTGAACACTGTCTCTTTAACTATCTTTTTCCCCCCTCATTATCAGTCTCTCTTCTTCACTTCATCTCTCTCCCCCTTCTGCCTAAATCCTCTAGGTTATATCTGCTGTGTCGGTGAACCCCTCCAACATCTGAACTGGCTGAGACATAGAGGGCACAGCTTAATCAGAGGTGAGTGGTTACTTGGTCGGGTCAACAGGAAGTATTATTAAAGATATGCTTTAGATTGAAATACAGGTGGAGATGTAGTAGTCCCAGAGTTAATGATCCAAGGTCAGTTTGATCCTGATGATTATGATGATTATGATGACTGAGAGTGTTAGCATGATTAAGCCTTGTTTAAAAAAATCTCTATCTCTCTATCCATCTGTCTCTCGTCTGCAGGTATGTTTTGATGTGAGAGAGGATGCCAACCCCCAGTCCCATCATCGCCATCTCACAAGCTCTTAAGATAACGTTTGGGCCGACTGTGGGCCCAAGGCTGGTTAGGAGACACCACTACAAACATTATTATGTAATTGTGATGACAAGAGAAAATATTTAAGTTTAGTAGCACTGTGATTCATGAATCATATGTTGTCTTCCCTGTTCCTCTGTTCTGACCTCTTTCCCTTTCTGTCTTTCTCACGCCTCTCTCCCCATCTCCTCTTTCTTCCTCAGATGTTATAATGCACACCAGATGTGCATTGAAGTACAAATTTAACTTGTATTTATAAAATAATATTACAATATTTATAGTGCATGTTTTACGTATTTATTTAAACTTAAACTACTGTCACAGCATCATTCAAAGACTGGAAGTTACACATACACTCGGAACAGGAAGTTACATTTTCGTCAATGGCTTATATAGTGGAGGGAGAGGGGTGTGTCTGAAAAGTTTAGAACCCATGTCTCTTCACAGGGGCGGGCCCTAAACTTATGAAAACCCAAATCTCTCATTTGGAGGCTAAAATTACATTTCATCTCTTCACAAATAATTTTATATTCAAACATTTGAATTAAACAACAATTCCATGTGAATCCGATACCTCTGATGTGCACACTTTCCACAGTAGAGTTTATGTCATTCTATCATTGATGAGAATGTGCCAGATGACAACCGAACTGACATAATATACCTTAAGTACCACCGCATATGTTCACTTGGTCGGATTACCAGAATATAGTTCATTTCCCCCCAACTTCTGATGTTCCCAGAATCTCTATGTTAACCAAAGGGGCTTTCTAATGTCACATCAGTAGAGTAGGGAGAGGAAAGGGGGGGGAAGAGGTATTTATGACTGTCATAAACCTACCCACAGGCCAACGTCATGACAGTAGCAACACCACAACAACATGGTAGCAACACAACAACAATATGGTAGCAACACAACATGACAACAACATGGTAGCAACACAACATAACAACAACATGGTAGCAACACAACAACAACATGGTAGCAACACAACAACAACATGGTAGCAACACAACATGACAACATGGTAGCAACACAACATGACAACATGGTAGCAACACAACATAACAACATGGTAGCAACACAACATAACAACATGGTAGCAACACAACATAACAACATGGTAGCAACACAACATAACAACATGGTAGCAACACAACATCACAAAAACATGGTAGCAACACAATGACTGGATTTGACTGTAAAATAATCTCACCGACATTCATACCTGAACCGCACCTTTATTTGCCAAGGAAGAGTACATGATCAGTGAATATATTAGATGTACAGGCTACAATGTGAGGATCTCATGCATGGTAATAACTACATGTATATACAACTTGCATTCTTGGCACAATAAAGTTATATTGTATTCTACTCAATCCATTGGCTTCATTAATGTCATTCAGACGGTTTTGAAGTCGACACAGCTGGCTATGATAGCTGAGGTTCATAGCTAGGTTCTGAACTAATATGTATACCAAACGTGTTACGGTCCATACACAGATTGGCTACATAGCTAGCTACACATCCATAGGCATACAGATATTTTTATCCTCCACTGCACAATAAGCAAGAAAGTAGTTAGCTAGCTACCTTACCTCAGCTGCATTGCATGGCAAATATCAGCAAGGCAAGCTTACAAAATTGTACAATCAATTTAAAGTAAATGCTTTAGCTAGCTAGATTTATTTTACATCCACTGTTTCAGAAGACGACAGCCTGGTTTGCTGGTTTTCTCAAACAACACGAATTAGAATTCCATACTCACGTCACAACACCCATGAAGCTAGCTAGCTGGCAGTCTAATGTTAGCTAGTCAGCTAGCTTTCTAAAAATATTTTTCTAAAGGAACTTTATGACAAATAAATATGCATAATCGTTTGTCTCTACATTAACTGTCATATTCCTCTCAACTGTACATTTTTTGTATGATTCTTTATGACATTATAATTACTTAAATTTGCTACCCTACTAGTATTTTTGTCAGTACAGTCAGGCATGGTCAGTACAGTCAGGTGTGGTCAGTAGAGTCAGACTTGGTCAGTACAGTCAGCCCTGGATGTACAGTTGAAGTCGGAAGTTCACATACACTTAGGTTGGAGTCATGAAAACTTTTTTTTCAACCACTCCACAAATGTCTTGTTAACAAACTATAGTTTTGGCAAGTCGGTTAGGACATCTACTTTGTGCATGACACAAGACATTTTTCCAACAATTGTTTACAGACAGATTATTTCACTTATAATTCACTGTATCACAATTCCAGTGGGTCAGAAGTTTACATACACTAAATTGACTGTGCCTTTAATCAGCTTGGAAATTTCCAGAAAATGATGTCATGGCTTTAGAAGCTTCTGTTAGGCTAATTGACATAATTTGTGTCAATTGGAGGTGTACCTGTGGATGTATTTCAAGGCCTACCTTCAAACTCAGTGCCTCTTTGCTTGACATCATGGGAAAATCAAAGGAAATCAGCCAAGACCTCAGAAAAAGAATTGTAGACCTCCACAAGTCTGGTTCATCCTTGGGAGCAATTTCCAAATGCCTGAAGGTACCACGTTCATCTGTACAAACAATAGTACGCAAGTATAAACACCATGGGACCATGCAGCCGTCATACCGCTCAGGAAGGAGACGCGTTCTGTCTCCTAGAGATGAACGCACTTTGGTGCAAAAAGTGCAAATCAATCCCAGAACAACAGCAAAAGACCCTGTGAAGATGCTGGAGGAAACAGGTACAAAGGTATCTATAACCACAGTAAAGCGATTCCCATATCGACATAACCTGAAAGGCACCTCAGCAAAGAAGAAGCCACTGCTCCAAAACCGCCATAAAAAAGCCAGACTACGGTTTGCAACTGCAGATGGGGACAAAGGTTGCACTTTTTGGAGAAATGTCCTCTGGTCTGATGAAACAAAAATAGAACTGTTTGGAGGAAAAAGGGGGAGGCTTGCAAGCTGAAGGACACCATCCCAACCATGAAGCATGGGGGTGGCAGCATCATGTTGTGGTGGTGCTTTGCTGCAGGAGGTACTGGTGCACTTAAATAGATGGCATCATGAGGCAGGACAATTATGTGGATATATTGAAGCAACATCTCAAGACATCAATCAGGAAGTGGTCAGTACAGTCAGGCATGGTCACTACAGTCAGGGATGGTCACTACAGTCAGGCATGGTCACTACAGTCAGGCATGGTCACTACAGTCAGGCATGGTCAGTACAGTCAGGCATGGTCACTACAGTCAGGCATGGTCACTACAGTCAGGGATGGTCACTACAGTCAGGCATGGTCACTACAGTCAGGCATGGTCACTACAGTCAGGCATGGTCACTACAGTCAGGGATGGTCAGTACAGTCAGGCATGGTCAGTACAGTCAGGCATGGTCACTACAGTCAGGGATGGTCACTACAGTCAGGGATGGTCAGTACGGTCAGGCATGGTCAGTACAGTCAGGCATGGTCAGTACAGTCAGGCATGGTCACTACAGTCAGGCATGGTCAGTATGGTCAGAGATGGTCAGTATGGTCAGGGATGGTCAGTATGCTCAGGAATGGTCAGTATGGTCAGGAATGGTCAGTATGGTCAGAGATGGTCAGACATGGTCACTACAGTCAGGCATGGTCAGTACAGTCAGGCATGGTCACTACAGTCAGGTATGGTCACTACAGTCAGGCATGGTCAGTATGGTCAGAGATGGTCAGTATGGTCAGGGATGGTCAGTATGCTCAGGAATGGTCAGTATGGTCAGGAATGGTCAGTATGGTCAGAGATGGTCAGACATGGTCACTACAGTCAGGCATGGTCAGTACAGTCAGGCATGGTCACTACAGTCAGGGATGGTCAGTACAGTCAGGCATGGTCACTACAGTCAGGCATGGTCACTACAGTCAGGGATGGTCACTACAGTCAGGGATGGTCACTACAGTCAGGCATGGTCACTACAGTCAGGCACGGTCACTACAGTCAGCCATGGTCACTACAGTCAGGGATGGTCAGTACAGTCAGGCATGGTCACTACAGTCAGGGATGGTCACTACAGTCAGGCATGGTCAGTACAGCCAGGCATGGTCACTACAGTCAGGGATGGTCAGTACAGTCAGGCATGGTCACTACAGTCAGGGATGGTCACTACAGTCAGGGATGGTCACTACAGTCAGGCATGGTCAGTATGGTCAGAGATGGTCAGTATGGTCAGGGATGGTCAGTATGCTCAGGAATGGTCAGTATGGTCAGGAATGGTCAGTATGGTCAGAGATGGTCAGACATGGTCAGTACAGTCAGGCATGGTCACTACAGTCAGGCATGGTCATTACAGTCAGTTATGGTCACTACAGTCAGGCATGGTCACTACAGTCAGTTATGGTCACTACAGTCAGTTATGGTCACTACAGTCAGGTATGGTTAGTACGGTCAGGTATGGTTAGTACGGTCAGGGATGGTCAGTACGGTCAGGGATGGTCAGAACGGTCAGGGATGGTCAGTACGGTCAGGGATGGTCAGAACGGTCAGGGATGGTCAGTACGGTCAGGGATGGTCAGAACGGTCAGGGATGGTCAGTACGGTCAGGGATGGTCAGAACGGTCAGGGATGGTCAGTACGGTCAGGGATGGTCAGTACGGTCAGGGATGGTCAGAACGGTCAGGGATGGTCAGTACGGTCAGGGATGGTCAGAACGGTCAGGGATGGTCAGTACGGTCAGGGATGGTCAGAACGGTCAGGGATGGTCAGTACGGTCAGGGATGGTCAGAACGGTCAGGGATGGTCAGTACGGTCAGGGATGGTCAGTACGGTCAGGGATGGTCAGAACGGTCAGGCATGGTTAGTACAGTCAGGCATGGTCAGTACGGCTAGGGTTGGTCAGTGCGGATAGGGATGGTCAGTACGGCTAGGGTTGGTCAGTGCGGATAGGGATGGTCAGTAATGTAACCGTGACAATGTGCTTATTACTGAGTAACACACGGTTCAATACAATACAAAAAGATCTGAAGGCCTTGTTATTGTTACTTGATAGTTGTTATGTAGTTACCAGGTAAAAAGATTATTGTAAACTAATCTAATCTAATTTAAATCTGATCGTCTTTCTTAATTAGGTGCTGTGCAACAGATAATGTGTCCCTCATCATGCGTGTAACCTGCTCTCCTCACTCCCTCTCGGGGACCCTGAACATGACCCCTGGATGACCCCAACGAAGAGGTGGCCCTTGGGATAGTCCTACGACATGTCTGCAACACATGCTAGTCAACACTTCCATCAGTAGCCATTATAAGTCGCTCTGGATAAGAGCGTCTGCTAAATGACTTAAATGTAAAATGTAAATTATAAGTTACTTACTAAATGCTTATGGGAGATCTTCAAAAATGTGTAGATTTTGTTTTAAAGATATACAATCAAATTCCAGATTTAGAGCCTATTACATTTGTTAGGAAGTCATAGCTGTTGATTGACAGATGTACATGACCTCCACCTCACATCCTGTACAGTATATAACACCTAATGACCATGTTTACATGCGCACAG